>NW_010336705.1:16171-33529 GCF_000700745.2 Antrostomus carolinensis
GGCCTGGGGAAGGCATTTGGGATGGCTGCCATCCACAAACACATCAAAGGTGCGAATGGCTTTTATCAAGAGGCAGTAAAACTTTAATCCAAAGCCCACTTTAATGTATTTGCCACATATTTAAAAGGAAACTGATTTTAGAAATGTTTTTGAGAGTTTTAAAAATTCTCCTGGACCTGTGTCTTGCAATTCTCTCCACTCTGGAAACCTGATGCTATTGTTTCTGTGATCCCAGATGTTCAGGACTCGCAACTGAGGGGAGAATGACAATTAAAACTGTTTCTCAACTTCTTCTGAAACATGAGCACAAATAGCTAGCTTTTTTCCTTAGCTCTAAATCTCTGTTAAAATCTGATTTAAAAAAAAAAAATCCCAGACCATGCTTACAGCAAATACCACCTTCTCAGTCAGAAAGTGAGACATCTTCCCATTCAGTTGTCAAAAATCCCTAATTTTCAGCTCAGTAAGGTTGCAAGACACTGGCCTTTTGACCTGCCGGGGTGCTTGCCTCCACTCTGGAGCTTTAGGCCAATCCTGTTTTGCTGAAAGAAATCTACCTTTAGTGTGGAAAACAGGAGCAATTCTGTGGCAAGATCAGAGAAACTGTAGCCTTTCTCGTTTTCTTTTTCTGCAGGAGAGTTTAAACATCACTGCTTTCATTTGGAAAGGGCGAGTGACTTTCCCATGCCGTAATACCCAGCAAGTGTTGAGAGAATGTGGTTACATAAAACCATATTTTTAATGCAACCGACAGACTGTCTTGAGAGCTAAGTGTTTTTTGACAGTTTTTATGCACCTGTTAATTCAAAGCTCTTAACATGTGCCAGTTAAAAAGAGCCAGGCACTAAATATCCACCCTGTGGACAGCAGGGGCTCAGCTGCACACCAGAGCACTGGGAATCCATGCAAGGTAGAAACTTGGCTTCTCTTCCAGGACAAACTGGTACACGACTAATTAAACTCAGAGCTTTTGTTTCCCAGTCCCGCTTGGCCTCGAAGATTCCTGCTTCTGCTTTGGACCTGAAGAAAACTGACATTTATCTGGGTTTTTTTCTGTTTGTTTTTCCCAGCTACTGTAGTTATCAGAAAGAAAAGATGGTAAACATCCTGTCAGGGCTGTGTCCTTTAAAGACATGTACTGACAATAACTCCCCAAGCTCCTCTGCTAAATCTGTGCCTCCTCTTTTTCTGGATAATGGGATTGCTTCTTATAGTCAGTGCTGAGGCAGGCATTGGCAAAGCCCAGATGGAAACCTGCCGCTCAGTCCTCCAGCATGTCTGCTCAGGTGTCACCTCCATGCTCACTCCATCCTCAGAGCAGGTAGGTCATCACAACCTTGCTATCAGTAAGATGAAGTGAGGCTGGGAAGTCCTCTTCCTCTTTTCTACAGTTTTCTTTCCTCTTCACCCCTTCAGTATTATCAAACTCTGAATGTAGAGATTTTCTCAGGGTCATTTTAAACCTCCCACACTCAGATGTCCCCTCTTCCTTCTGGGGCTTTCTCTCCATGCCCTATCTGCTCACAATCTCCACAGATTTTTGTCCTCACTGTGGGTCACTTGTTGGCCTCATCCCTGTGGAGAAAAGCTTGAAAACCCAGCACGCATCTCACATAAAGGCTCAAAAAAACCCAAAAGAAAAATACAACAAATACAAGAAAGCCTGAGAATTTTAAATACTTGCAGGTGCTGAAACAGGAGTTTCTGTGGTAGAAATGACCAGCTGAAGCGAGAGGCCACTCATTTTTTGTTCAAGCCCTGGGCATTTGCGACTGTGCATCTGGGATGTGTTTGTGTGTGTGGTGACATTGGCTTGCCACTGCTTCTTTCCTGCTGTACAAGCTTAATCACACCCTCATCTGACCGCCTTCAGGAGATGGGACTGTGCCATCTCTACACCCTTCCTTGACCTCAAGGCCAAGAGGGGTGATGACAATCTCTAGTTAAGCCCAAACTTTGGGCTCTGAATCTGGGCACAGCAGAGAGGTGTCTGAAGGCCAAGGACAAATGTCCTGTAGGGTTGGAGACACAGGTTGGAGAGGGAGGGGAATTGGGGCATTGGGGAATTTTGGGTAAGCTGTGGCATCCATTCTGAAGTCGAGGTGAATCCAACACTGCTGTCCTAGCTGGGTTACAGGTGAGCAGCAGGTTTGCCTGCAGCAATAGGGGTGCCCGGAGCTGGCCCTCACCCCATCTGAAGGGGATTGTGCTCTCAGAGGACACAAGAGCATGTGTTTGGATAACAAGGGTGCCTTGGTACATCCTGCATGTTGTTGAGCCCTAGCTGAGGAGATCACTGCAAGGTGATCAGTGGAGCTGATGAGACATGGAGGGCTATAGCTATCAGGTGGGAGAAGGCAGGAGAAAGCCCTGCTAGGACCTAGCCCTGGGCACAGAAAGTGTGCTGGATTTGCATGCTACATGATGTAGAGCCTCAGGTTAGTGGGGACCTGCCTCACATTGCAGCTCCTCTAGCCTAGATGGTTGGCTATGAGTGGGCTGTACTGTTAAGAGCAGATCAAGGGCTGCTTGTCTCATACAATGCTCAGAGCTAATGGCTGGGACTCTTCTGCTCGGTGGTTTCCTGTAATGGTGGTGAACACTGATGTTCTTTCTTGCATCTCTACTAAGAGGCATAAATCCCTTTCCATAGGCCTGATTGCTTGAGAGTGGGAAAACTCATCGTGAATAACTTGTCAGGATGGTATTAGCATTTCTGAATGCTGCATGTGAGCTTGAACTGATGTGAGGGGTTTTTTTTTAACCAGGAAACACTAGATGAGGGCTTGTCAGCCAAGCGTCAGAGGGGGCAATAGATGGGGCTAGGATTCCACATCATTTACACTCAGTCTATGTATTGCAAAATCACCTGGCAGGACAAATATGATCCAGATCAGGTGTGTGCACACTGTTGCTTTGTGTTGAATTAGCTAGAACATGCTATATAGTGTTTATATTGGCTTCATGTTTTACGTTGGCTTCAGGAAGACATATGATACCCCATCTGGCATGAATTCTGTTGGACTAAAGTTACCCCATAACAATTCAGAGGATAAATTTGACGAGGCAGAGTGGTATACACTGCATCAGTGTTTTGCTGCATGGGTTCACAGCAGTTTGAATCCAGTCCTGGGTACCCTCAGATAAAACTTTCTCTCTTGGTGCTGCTTACCTATGCAGTTATGTGTGATGCTTATGGAGATGTTTCCCTGAAGAAACGTGAGCTCTGCTCCTGCTGAGAGGTTACATTAATGTTATTTCTTAGATTTCTTCAGTAGCTGCTGTGTGTGAACTTGACTTGTAGACTGTATCTTTTCAGGATGCACCTTCCAAGCAAGCTTTAAAGTGCAGGTAGGGTGACATCCTGTTCTGGAATGACAGAACTGGAAAGGATCTCAAGATGTCCTCTAACTCAAAGCCTCGACTAAATCCACTCTATCTGTCCTGACAGCTAATTGTCTGATAGTTTTTGTACCCCGTGGTGATGGAGAATCTGCCTCTCAGAAGTAGAAGTTTACCCCAAGGTCTATCTGGAAACTCCACTGCTGCAGTTTAAATTTGGGTCTTCTTGCCCCATTAACTGTGTTTGAGGAGAATGGTTCTTCTTCTTGCCGAGGCACAGCCCTTTCTCTGTTACCCTTTAAAGCATTTGCGCAGCAGGCTCTGCAGTGAGACAGGGAGTGAAGTATGCATGGTGGGAAGCATCCAAAACTTGTTCAGATCTGCATTGAGTTTCCAACACTAATTGAGCCATCTGTGACTCATCTTCATGTTTGTGCGTCAACTCCTGTCGATATCCTCAGAGGAAGCAAAGCACTGGATCTCTACATGTTCACATGGAACCAAGTTTCATGGTTGTCCTCATGAGGGGACAGAGCTATGATGCAAGATAAGTTCATAAGAAAAGTATGGTGATTGTTTACTGCTATATTCAAACTCTGAAACACGCTCAATTTGCAACTACAAGAAAATGGTAAGAGTCATAATCCTTGCTGAGAGCCCAACTACTCTTCAAAACAAGTTGTCTCTCTTTCCATCTGATTTAAATTTGAGAGAACCACTCCACGTCCCAAAGCTGAATGCTTTTATCACCTCTTCACCAGCCAGAGTACGTGATGACAGATTTTTTGATCAAACTAAAGAATAACTTTGCTGAGAGATCTCCCAGTTTTCACCCATCTGAGAAGCCCTGATGTTTGCTTAGAATCTGCTTACCCTTTTGCTGCAAAGGTAGCTTGCTCTGAGCGCAAAACAGCTCTCTAGGGCTGGAGAGTGAAGGGAGGCTGCAACACAGCCTCCAGATCAAGCTGGGAGGTAGGAGCTGCTTTCATTAAGCTCAGAAGAAGACGTGTAATTTATTTTTTTTAAAGAGCATGCTAACTGCGTTCAGTTAGAAGCACTGTTCGTGGGCTAACATGTGTAAACCTCATTTAGGATGATAAAATAGTTATATTAATTGTATTAAAAATATGCAGCATAAAATAAAATGGACTTTTTTTTTTTTTCTGGCTTGTTCTTCTTTGGAGAACTTCCTGAAAAGCTGTTCCTTGGATTGGTGATTGTGCACCGTCTTACAGCCAAAAAACGCTTGGCAGAAAGGTAACGCGAACGTGACCTTAAACGTCAGAAGGCAGCAAAGTACTTGAATGCTGATGCACTTTTCCCAGCTGCTGCTGACAAATTAATTTCCAGGGCAGATGCAATAGCTGATCTAGCTTGGACAAAGGTTTTCCTTTCCACAGCCATGTGCAGTAATGAAAACAGCAATTTCCAGTGATAATTTCTGCATGAGAGTAGATCTATTGCAGACTTCATATCCTCTCACTTAAAGTATCTCCAAGTCTAAATTGGACTGCTTGGTTCCCTCTAAAATCAAGTGGCGTGTTCAGAGTATGCCTTGTCCTAAGGATCTCGAGCTGGAATTTCTCACCATCAGCTATAGAGGGAGCCTTGATGAGTGACTCAGATCTGGAAGGGAGTTCAGCACAATAGGAATTGCCCAGTTTAAAAGGAAATTGAGTAGCCAGAGCTGCAGGGAGAGCTGTACTGATCTCCTCCTTAGGATTTCTGGCCAGCCATGTCCTGGGGTGAGTGATTGCAACCTGGGTGAATAAAAGATGCTTTGTACTGTGGTCAAATTCAGATACCTGGGGGAAGGGACCAGGGAATGAAGCAAATCTGTTTGTTTTGAACCAAGACAGTCTTAAAAAAGGCGGGAGGGGGGGAGAGATAAAATAAACCAGAAATATTGAGTCAACCTAGGACACGGTGTTTGATCTGAAACACAATGTTCCATTTTACAGTTTAATTTCATTTTTTTCTAAAGTCAGGTTTTTCAATAAAACCTCCAAAAGGCTCATTTCAGAAACACCTACATGAAGTCAACCTCTTTGCTTTGAAAACACTTTGGAATGAAATGTTTTGAAGTTTAAAAAAGAGCCTCCTGTATTAGGCTTGTTGGTTTTGTTTGTTTTTTTGGCAAAAGGTGCTTGTCAAATTCAGCCCAACTTTGTGAATGGTTTATGTCCCTCCGAAATTAAAGTCTGGTCAAAGTTACTGTTCACTGCACAAATTCACCCGCTGTATCTCTGAATCCGCCGAAGGCAAAACGGAGTCTGTGATTCAACCCGGAGCTGTTCCACCTCCTTGGAACCAGGGAGGAGAACCCAGGGTGTTTTCATAAAGGAAGCGATTCAGCTCTCTGTAAATCAAAACCCAGGTCCTGCTTCCTTTCCAAGGGCATCTGAAGTCCCCTTGCTGCAAGTGGCCAAAATTTCCATTGTCTCCATGAGGAGTTAAAGTACATCCTGCCACCAAATGAAGAAAATAGAAGAGCATGGGAAGAAATGGCCCAAAATCCCTTTTATTTATCTGCCTCCAAGAAAAAAAACAAACCATGAGCCTGAGACCTGGGGATTCTTTTCAGGCGCTTTCTAATAACTCGGATGATCCAACGAAACAAATGAGAGCAGCCAGGAGACTGCTCCGCTCCAAAAGGGCACAGAAATATTTGCCAATGCAGCAGCTCTGCAAATGTGTGAGGCTGTTAAGCTCCTAATCCCATGTCTTATTTTTATGAATTTTCACACTAGTGGGATATAATGAACGTTGAGCCCAAAGACATTAATTACTCGGGTCCTTTTTTTGAGAGGAATTTCGATGGAGTGTAACGTTTTAAATTACAAGGTGTGAAATAAACTCTGCATAACTTACAACTTTAGTGGAGGAACTCCAAAATCAAATAAAAATGCAAAACCGCTGATGAAGTCCAATTTACTGTAAAATGCCCTGGATCATGGTGTTCCAGTAATTTTTTTTTTTTTTTTTCCCCTACATACTTTGGTTAAAATAATTTATATCCGCTGCAGTGTTTATGTACCTTAAGCTTTATTTATTAAAGGATATGTATATTTCAAGCCCGGTTTTAATGAGACATGCTGAAATCTGTAAGGTACAGTGCGACTTTTGTTCTAATCAGCACTAAATCTCTTCTCTTTACTTTTTCTGTGTTGAAAACATTCATGTTGGACGGAAAAAGCTGTGTGTGTATGTACGTGTATATAAATTTCAGATATGTATAAATATATATGTAAAGTAATAAGCAAAATTTATTTCTCTTTTTTTCTATCGTCAGGACAAATACTCCATCATTGTTCAGTCTGAGCACTTAGAACCATGGATGGATTTTATCCTTATTCTTAGAATGTGACAATTACTTCTTTTTTTAGGCAAATTATTTGTTTGCCAAAGACTGTGCTTTAGGTTGGCTGAAAATGTTTCTGAATTCACATCAGCTTGACGAACTGTTCTGGCAAAGGAAGAAAAAGAAATCCAAGTGTTTTGGCTTTGTTTTCTCCTGAAATGTTTTGAGATTTCATTTTGAAGCAACACCCTTAATCTAAAGTCAACATCAACTAAAAAATACTCTGGAAGCTTAGAAACTTCTTAAAATTGTGAATTAAATGGGGCCTTAGGGATGTTCCTTGGGGGAGTTGCTTTGAAACTTTCTTCCTGTGTTTTCATTCTTGCAAAGAAACAGAAAATATTTTTACTCAGATAGATTAATTTGAAAACTATGTTTATGGCCATTGTTGTATAGCATTAGGAGTAGGTTCTAAAAAGTCTATTAGGTTTTAGGAACTCAATCAAACTTAAGCTGTATTTTCAAGACATTGTAGAAAGCCTGGCTTTCATTGACACCTCAGGACAAGATAAAAGGTACTTAACTGCTTAACCTTTACTGATAGTACTGGAATATGAAGCTGGTCATGCAAGTGTCCCTTGTAGTGCCTGAACTGCTATTGGAAATGGTATATAGGTGCCTAAATCCCTTTAAATGTAGTATATAGCATGGATATCATGGGCAGGAAAGTGACTCTCTTTTCTTACAAAACCATTTTTGATGAAAATGAAAAAGTCCACTTCTGCCAATTTTTGTTTCAATTTAACGAAAGAAGGAAATAGAAAATTATTTAATTTAAAGATGCCTGTCACAAAGAGGGCAAAATAAAATCTCTTCTGTTTTTAGAGAAGTGGAAAATGGAAAATTTCTGGTAAAAATCAGCTCCACTAGGCTTTTGCCCAAATATCTGCATTTCAGAGGCTATATGTGAGAGTAGAGAAGGTTTCAGGTCTGTGAACTTGAATTCCTCCCTGCACATAGAGCCACTTATTTTTCTGATGAAGTTAAAGACACAAGCTCCCAGCAAAGAAAAGTGAAGTCTTGGGGGCAGAGAGGGGAGACTTTTCTCAGTTTCATGGAGAATGTTTGCTTTAGAAGTGAATGCATTTCTCGAAAGCGAAGCCCGAAGCCCAGAAATGGCTGACCAAGGAATTTAAAGGGAGAAACACTCAGAGTCGGGGAGCAGAGTAATAAAGTACAGGTTTGTTCTGTAACAAATTCCAGTGCTTGTGAGACTTTTTTAGACATATGGAAGTCCATTTAGAAGGAAAATTGGTTGCAGCCGCTGATTCAGAACCTATTGGAACCAGTGGAAATGTTTCCATTGTCTTCTGTCCTGAAGAAATGCTGTTTCTGTCCTTCCTTCCATCCCTAGCCTGTGCTCACTCTCTGGGCCATATGGATTTCATCTCCCTCAAAGACATGTAAGAGAAGAGGGTTTGGCTGTTTAACGGCATGATGTAGCTATGTGGACAGGAATGGTTGATTTCTACTTGATTGGCTACAAATCAGGTAACCAACGCCTTGGTTTTGAGGAGCTGGCTTTGCAGGAGTTATCTGGGTGCATCTGGCTCTCCTATCGTAGAGCCAAACATGGCTTTAATCACATCAGCACGCTAATTGTGCCCCTCAAGAAGAGCTTGGAGGAATGAGGGTCTGTGTTTTGACAACCGTCAGATTTCTTTATTGCTGACCATAATTGCTGGGCTGTCCCTGGGAAAGCACGCTGGGTAATTGCTTATCTGCATAGTACCCCCCTTCAGCTATTTCAGCTCAGAGTCTTTTCTGGCATTAAACCCAGGGCCAGGCTGCCTGCAGAGGGTGGGCAAACCAAACCCACCAAGAACTGATTTTAAAGGATTGACTCCTGTTTCTCTTTCTGCTCCCAAAAATGGGGGTACAGAAGGGGATGGATGCTCACAAACACTCCCTGTTCTCATAGGGTATCACCTCCAAATGTACTCATGATCCCCACCACTATCTGCCTCCTACCATTGAGGCCAGGACAAGTCCCCACAGAAGGGCTGACAGCCTGCAGAGCAAGAAACGTTGAAGCATTTCAGACTTTAGACAAAAACATTGGTATTTTCAGACTGGAGCATGGTTTGAGCGAGAGCATGAGATCAGATGTGAGATGCAGGACAGAGGTGGTTTTCTGCCTTCAAACAACACCCATTTTACTGGAACTGGTCTGAAAGAGGCCCCTATCAGGCACGCAGAACGTGTCAGCAAGCAGCTGAGTGGGGCTCCCGCAGCAGGGCTGACACACAGACGCGACAGACTCCTTGCTGGCAGAGGAGGCAGAAACCTGGGGTTTGCATTTTTATGGAAGAAATCACGACAAATCCGTGAGTGCAGACAGCAGGCTGGGAACAGAGAGCTGGAGCTCAGCTCCCGCTGCCACCTCGGACCTGCTGCGTGGCCCAGACATGTCCATTCCCTTCACTGTCCCTCATTCCCTTTCGTTCATGTCTGCCTTGTCCCTCTGATGCTCCACATCCTTTGGCATAAGAACCACCTTACACAGAGGTGCCCATCTCTGCCTCCTGTTTGTAATGACAATCCCAGTGCTGCCGTCATCTCCAGAGGAAGCGGACATGCCGACAAGAAGATCTTCCCTGAAAATGATTTTGGATATCAGCTGGCCCCGTTCTCCTCCTCTCTCTGCTGAACTGCAAGTTTCGTGGCAATCTTCTCTGGGTATTCTGGACAATGAATGTGTTTCTTGCCATGTAATTAAATTATCCACTTTAGAAAGAAAAAGATGTGGTTTTGTTCCCATTACAAAAACAAACAAACAAGGACTGATATTTATTACAGGCCAAGGCTACTCAACAAGTGTTTTCTGGAACTCTAATAAATTGCTGAAGAAAGTTTACAGCTGAGCCCTAAAGATGGTTTAGTTTTCCAAGTGGCTGGGATGTATTTATTTCCCATTTTCTTAACCCGCAGCATGGTGAACAGCTTAACGTGCTCTTTCCAGGGTTCAGACGGTGTCAACCCAAACCCATGCTCTTTGCCCCAAAACAGTTAACCACTTTTTAATTAAAACCATGCTAATTATTCATTTTCAAGTTTTGCATTTCTTTTTCCCTATTAGCTCAGCCTACTATTTGGTTTTGCTTCCACTTCATTAAAATGGCTTCCAAAAAAAACCCCCAAAAACCCCAAAAAAGAACAAACTGAAAAGCCCCAGCCACACACCAAACCAAACAACACAAGTATCTGGTAAGGAGCCTTCCAACCAAATGGCATTTTGGGTGTCAAGGGCATATCTGTGAAGCAAAGGGCCGGGCAGGTTAGTGATGATTATGCTTTGTGGCATCTGGAGAAAGCCTTGTCCTTTGAACAGTGGGCAAGAAGAAGAGGTGGGCTTGGCTTGACTCAGAAAGAAAGCAGCAATGCAGGAAACCCTGAGGACGTCAGCCTCAAGATTGCAGGAGGAGAAGGATGACTGGTGACCATCAGCGAGTGGGTCTGGGCACCTACGTGCAGCAGCTGTGGGGTCTCCATCATGTTGTGTTGCCTGTGCAATGAGTAGTTCAACAGCTCAGCAGCCAAGCCCAGGGACTCTCAACCTGCAACTTTTTAAACAGGCTCCTCACTTTAAGCACATCCTTTGTGCCATGAAGATGAGTATGGACAGATGTCCCCATGGGAGCAAGGCACTTAAATACAAGTTGGTTGTTAAGCACATGCTTAAGTATTTGGCTGAATTAGGGGACTGGTATTGAAATGTTTGCTTTTTGAGAGAGCCCCCAAAATATTAGGAAGTTGATTTTTATTTTTTTTTTCAGTTCATTACTAGGCCTGCCAATGACATCATTTGTTTGCAAGATGAGAAAAAGTGTTTAAACGAGATTAAAAAAAAAAAAATTAAACAAGACGCAATTTTAATGACCACTTACAAAGGAGATTTATGGACGTGCATAAAGCTGCTTTCCATGGCAGAGGGACTAAGCTTTTAACAGTTACCTTCCTTTGGATTTTTTTTTCCCTCTTGCAATATAATACCCACAAATATTTGTGAGTTGTGACTGTGCTCCGAAGGGTTAGTCCTCTTCCAGAAAGGGGGGGTGGAGGGAGAAAAGACGAAAACAGTGGTGCCAATTTGTCTGCCCAGACTCTGATTATGAGAGGTTGGGTTTTTTTTTTCTTTCCTGCAGGGGAGAGAAGCTGGTGGGACGCTTTCTCTCTCCAGGGTTAGGGATATCTGATATCCAGCCCAAGAGCAGTCCAGCAGACTGAACTTTCATCTCCAGCAGTGAGGAATTTAAAAAAAAAAAAAAAAAAAAAAAAAAAACACCAAAAAAACCCCACCAAACTTTGTGGATAAACTTCTCAGCTAAATTTGCAGGAGATCTTGGAGTTTCTGCTGGGGAAATTAGGGCCGTTTGAACATCTGATTGTAAAGAGCAAGAGATCTTTATAATGTGCGTGGAGAAGTGGAGAAAGAGAGGAGATCAGCTGGAGGAAGGGAGGTGTTTTCAGTAGATGTATTTATTTATTTGCGTGCCCCGGGCCCTGCCCTCCTCCCGCCTAGCCTGCTATCCAGTGACCCTCAGTGCTGATTAAAGTTCCCGAGTGACCTCTGAGTGCTTTTGTTACCCTGCCTGGTAATAAAACCCCGGTTAAACGGCTGGCTTATCCAAACCCACAGCTCCTTACACAGCCAGCTCTGGAGCCAGCTCAAGTCTGAGCCCTTGGGAACATGCGGCTTAGCCCTAATTTAGCTTGGCTAGCTCTGTTTAGCTGGCCCAGGGGGGTTCCTGGTGGCCGTCTCAGTGTCCTCAGCTCGCCGTGGTATGTGAGTAGGCAACCTGAAAGGGACACAGTCTGGTGTCTTAGTAGGCAGAGTCCTGGCTCCTGAGGCAGGTAACCCCACTGAAATGCTCTAAGGGGATGGAGCAAGCTTAGGGCGATGATGACAAGCACCCTCTTTGGGACCAGAGGCAGAGCTGATAGCCACATGGACATCCCTAGCAAGAGCAAAACCTGGGAAGTGAAGAGCTGAACTCTAGTTTAGATCCACAGACCATCCAGGCTGGAGATGAGGACATTCTTGTCTTCATAGCCCCTCTTCCACTTGGTGGAAAGCTTAAAGAAAAAGAAAAAAGGAAACTAGTGCTTGCCATTGCCAGCTGGCGAATGTGCTTGTCATCTCATCATCATCATCATTGTTGAAAGCGAGGTGGCAACTGTTGAAACTCTGTCTTGAAATCTAAAAACTGGGACTTGTACAGACAAACTGATGAACAAATTTCCACGGTCCCATCTCCCTCCTCCGCTTGTGTTTTAGAAATGACAAGGCAAGGGAAGAGCTCCAGCCCTGACTGGATTGGGGGAGGTCTGGGCAAGGCAGATGTGAGAAGGTAGGAGCCCTGAGAGTGAAAACTCCAACCCAGGTGCTGCACAGACAGCCCAGCTTCCCCTACCCTGAAAATCAAACCTCTGAGACTTGGGGGTGCTCTCAGGGGCCACCCAGATGGGACTTTGCAGAAATACTATTCGGAAGGAGATTTCCCTGGCTGCATTTGGCCCTCCCCAACCCTTAGCTGAGCATGCCACCAAGCCTGCTACACGGTGAGGTGGCTTTATCCCCCCGCCTTAAGTAGCACGTACCTTCCCATCCTTCCTCATTCCCACCCATATGTGGCCAGAGGAGACGGCAAACAGAGAACCCCTTAGCTGGGATCCTGGGGCCATCTCCCTTATTACAACTGGTACCCAGCAAAAAAAATGTAAGTGTGTGGCCTTGCCCCATCGTCCACGTGGGGCTGGAGCCCCATGCGTTGTGCACGTGTGCAAGTGCTCTCCTGCCTCAGGTTCTAAATCTTGTACGGTGTCAATGCTGCGATATTCCTAAATAAGTTACCGCAGCCTAGTATTTATCACCCCCATGAACCAGTAACAAGCCACCTTGCTCTGACTGGAGATGTGATAGCACTTCCAGGAATGATTGTGTGTGATGTGAACTCAGCCCCTGGTTCAAAATATTATGCAGAGGAATAATAAATCTCAGTTTTAAATTGCTGCCCCATTTAAGCTTTGATTAGACTCTGATGGTCTGTTCACCCTGCAGCTGCTGGTATTAATCTGCATGCTAAACCCTAATTATAAACTGCTCATGGCATTTCCAGATGATATCAAGATGTTTGGGATTGAAAGAAACCCTAATGTTGAGTTTACAGCTTGAAATGACTGTAGACTACCTGATCCCCACAGACCTAATAACACACCTCAATGTGGGGAAGAAAGGAAGAAAAGAGGCAGATTTGGGCCAAGTGTGTAGCTGGAGTTTGTGGAGGAGAGGTCTGGCTCCAGCCCTGAGTGTGTGCATACGTACCCAAGTGCTCACACACGTATGTAAGGTGGTACACCTATATGCACACACGTGTTATGTTCCTGCAGGTGCTTTCTGTCTCCAGCTCAGCATAGTTCTTGTCCAGCCCTGGACAGAGCAAGTGCAAAGAGGCTTGTGACCAGACATTTCAGTGAACCAGCACGACAAGGTGATGGGAGGAAAACTTTCCAGGGCAGCAGGGTTCTGGTTTGGCTCCAGAACACCTGGGCATCAACAAGAGTCCAGCAGCGGGAATATCACTGAGCTGAGCAAGGGATGGGACAGTATGGATGCAGCCTGAGAAGCGGCCAGCAGCAGAGAGATGCTCTGATTTGATGCTTCTCATCAGCTTGCCACTAAGGAGCTGTGGCTCATGTTTTGGGGTGCAAAGGGGTGGTGGTCTACCTTGGAGTGTTTCCTCTGCAAAGTTGCTGTCACTGTGGGCCTAGGGAGAGGAGTAAGCACCATTTGTGCCCTCCTGTCCTCTGAATCACATCTGAACTGGTAGCATCCAGCCAAGGTCTTCAGGAGAGCATCACTGGAGGGTACCCAGCGCATCTCAGAATAGCTGAGCAGCAATGAATTGTGTGTGTGTTTTGGTGAGGTTTCCTAAAGGCACAGGCGTGTGCAGTGATACTGGCTGTACCTTCTGGTACTGGCTCCTCCTTCTCCCTGCTGCCCTCCTGCAATAGTACTTTTAAACTGTTAGGGTGAAACAAATTTGGCAGATCAAAGAAGGGCTCTAAGACATTACCTGCTGACAAGTTTAATGAAAATAAGGTAGGGAAGAGAGACCCAAATGATTTTCCCTCACTGAGCAAAATGCTTCACCTGAGTACCATGATATTATTAGAGAGCTGAGAATCCACACCTGTGTGTCACAGGCTCTGCAGGTTCTTCTGCCTTTAAAAGAAAAAACAACAACTCAGGTAGAAGAGAAGATATTTAGGGCACCTGAAACAAGTGCATAGCATGTGCTGGGAAAGGCATGTGATGGGGTGGTCAGTGCAGAAGAGCTCAATGTGGGAGCAGAGCAGGTGAAGGTTTTGCTCACTTGGTGCCAACTAGCTGCCCTGGGGATGTTACTGCTGCTCATCTGCTCTGAGTATTTCTTATTGGCTGCAAGACCCTTGGGAAGGTTGTTGGCTCCTGTTTGTTGTACCTGAAAACTGTCACCAACCAAGACTGTGGCTGTATGTGCTAGGAAGCTCCCTGTTGAGACAGATGAGAAGGTGAGGGGAATGTTTCTGAGGGCTTGTAGCATACTTTGGTAGCCCACATATTGGAGCTGGGAACCACAGGAGCTTCCAAATGCAGGATTTAATTGGAAATTGCAGGAATTGGGACAAGTACTTTGAGACTTTCTCACTAATGCTGCAGATTGAGCTCGTAACTTTGTATGAGAAAAGAAAGCAGAAGCAAATGTGCTGGTCATCTGCAGAGGTGCAGATCTTTGGTTTTCCCCTTCTTGATATGCAACTGGGGGAGGGAGAATGGGAGAGTTTGTGGTTTCTGCCTCACCTACTCTGAACATCAGATGTGGTCACAGTCTAGGAGATAGATAGGTTTTAAGGCAGGGCTCCAGCTGGCGAGTCTCATTGATGTCCTTCAAAATGATAACCACTTTTGGGAGCAGGAAGGGTCAAGCTGGGGTCTAGCTGCTGTCTGCAGTGAGAAACTTGGCCATTCAGCTGTGGGTGCTTTACCTAGCAGATTTCTGGCTATTTCAGGACCTTTGGGCTTTCTCCTCTCCTGCTGGCAGCAGAGTCTCAGAAGCCCCTGCCTTGCTGGGAGTGTGAGCAGGAGGCAATCATTCCCTGGACAGCCTGAGAAGGTGGAGGAAGGGGGCTGTGAGCAGCTGCCAGACAGGTGCACATTGGAGAGGAAAGGTGGGACGGGAGGATGGTGGGGAACGGGAGCTATCTGTTCAGCTTGACACCAGGCCAGTGGTGAGGTGGGAAACAGATGTCTCACTAACTACTTGATGGCCTGTGGGATGTTGAAATGGTGTGTGCATTTGCTGTTATGGGCCACCTGTGGCATGGGAGTCCTTTCCAGCCTCAGCATCATGAGAACTGGGGTATCCTATCACCTCTGCTTTGGGTTTGATGCTGAGGATAAGCTGCCCTTGCATCAGTTTCCCCATCTGAATCAGGAGGAAGTGTGTTGAGATCTTTGGGTTACAGCAGGCCGTAGTGTGACTCATTACCTGTCCTATGACTATTTATCCTGCCTGCAGAACCTCCTGGAGACCCTAGAGTGACCGCATGGGCTGGCTATTGGACACAGGAAAAAACTGATGCATCTGACATGAGTGGCAAATGCCCCATCCTCTTCTGCCTTCACTGCTGGAGGGGGAGAAGATGAACACTAGAAGTCAATACCCTTGAGCATTCAGGTAAGGTGATAATATCTGCCTCTACTCTAACCTGAAGTTTTCTAAAGCTTTGAATCATGTTGAAGGAAACAGCCAGTGAAAGGATGTTTCATGCTTGTCCTGTAAAGATGGTCCTACTTCTGTTTTAGTGGCAGGCTAAGATCTGCAGCTATGTAGGGCCCTGGGATCCCTTGGCTTGGTCACCTAAGAACTCGGAGAGCATGTCCTTCCTCCCCTCCCTCTCCTCATCTTTCTGGTTGTCTTTTGCTTATGATCTTTGTGGGACACTTTGGTCTACCACTTAACTTTTCATGTGAAGAATTTCCCTTGGGTTCATCTTGTCCTTCAGTAGAGTCACAGAAATCCAGCTGTGTTGCAGGAGGCATCTGGGAAAGGACGTATTTAGACTTGCTTCAGGGTAAAGCCACAGTATCTGGTCTTGGAGCTGGGTCCCTTTACTGCCTTGCAGGAGAGACTCTTCCTTTGTAGCAGATGCACACATATTGATGTGGTCACCCTCAGCACCAACATGCTTTCACCCTCCATAAGGCTCGGGGAGAGGAGACCTTCTCTCTCTCTCCACCTAACTGAAAGGAGGGTGCAGAGAGGTGGGGCTCCATCTGTTCAACCAAGGAACAAGTGACAGGACAAGAGAAAACGTCCTTAAGTTGTGCCCAGGGCAGTTGAGATGGGATGTGAGGAAGAATTTCTTTGCTGAAAGGGTTCTCAGGCATTGGAAGGGGTTGCCCGGGGCAGTGGTGGAGTCCCCATCCCTGGAGGGATTGAAGAGTTGTGTAGACATAGTGCTGAGGGACATGGGTTAGTCGGGGACTTGTCAGTGTGAGGTTCATGATTGGACTCAATGATCTTAAAGGTCTTTTCTAATCTAGGCGATTCTGTGATCTTTCCCGGGCATCTGCTGGTATTGGGCTGCATCCCCAAACTCCAAGCCTGAGAGGGAGGGTTGTCTGGAGGATGCCCTTAGACATGGGGATATCTAAGAAGAAATACTCCTTGCCGGGGATGTCAGTGAGAATATTGGTGAAGATGGCACAGTGAGCTCTTGTTCTGGTTTCTGTGGCTTCTGCTGTCACTGTCATAGCAGAGGTAGCCTGAGGCTAAAAGCAGCCCCCTCTGCCTTCCCCAGTGGAAGGGGATGTTTATGGCTGAGACTCCCCAGCACCTACTCAGAACAGTGAGTTCAGCTGCAACATGTGTTTGAAAGAGAAAAAGGAGAAAGAGGGTAAACCCCAGCTTGCCAAGAAATGCAGCAGCCAAATCTCTGGGAAAGGCAGAGAAGAGGGTTTTGCATGCATTGGGCAGCCCACAGGGGTGTGTACAGATAACTGCTCCTCAGAGCATGGAACCCATCTACTCTGCTGTGCCTGAACCTGGAGACCCTGAGAGCCAGGCTACAAGATGCCAGCCCAACACAGCCCCACACACCCATGTGAAGACACAGCCCCTTCCCCATCCAACACGCAGGACATCACGCTCAAATGCTCCCTCACGTGCAGAAAAAGGGCCACACCAGTGTGCAATGAGGCATGCACTGCTCTGTACAGAGATGCACACGCCACGGTTTTGGGTGTGTGTACACCCACACATTTCTACGCACACGTGCAACCTTGCTCCAGTGCTTTTCCTGCCCTTTCCAGCCTGTGCCTGCCAGCTTTGCTTGCCCTGGAGCCCTGAGAGAGCAGAGCCCTGCCATGCTCATTTGGGTCTTTGAGACTGCAAAGGGTAAACTGGGACCAGAGGGGGGGGGACCTGAAAGCAAACTAATGATGAAAATGTCTCCTCCATGCCTGTGCCTTAATTAAATGCATGGAGAGGGTTGGGGAAGCACATCTGTTTTCAATCTGGAGCCCTTTGATGGCATCAAATGTTCTTTCCCCAGATCAGGGGGGATGGAAATTCTGGGCTGGCTGTGGCAGCTCGGAGCCCAGGCTCCAG
>NW_010336706.1:0-11913 GCF_000700745.2 Antrostomus carolinensis
AGTTCAGTCTTAAAAGGGAGACAGTTGTCCTTAATTTGTGCACTTGACATGTGAATTATCTTTTGTTTGTTGGAAACTGGTGCTGCTCCACACCCCTCCCTAAATCCTCTTCAGCTTTCTTTGGAAATGGGGCAGAGTTATGTGTACAGTCATAGGGAATGACATTTTTGCACTGAGCAAGTTTGGATTCATTCTGTGTTACTGTTCCATGACTCTTCCCCGTAAGAATTGTCATTAAATTTGGTTAGAGGGTATATGGGATAGCAGTTCTTATTACAGTTAAGTTTTGTATTTAAAATAGCTTAATTTATAGAAATATGAGCATTGGTTTCTGTATTTTACAAAAAGTCTCTCTTTAAGGTTCCTTGCTCTGATGAGTTTCTCTTCCTGCTTTTCTTCCTGTCCTTGGTTTAATAGACTATAGGAATGCAGATGGAATTAGTTAAGAAAGCTCTAGATTTTAGTGTAGGAAGAGAGGCAGAAAAGTTAGTAGGTAGAGAGCTTTTAGAAAACTACCACAGGAGCAAGAGAAGTGAGTGCCTTCAAAAGGTGTTTCCTTGTTTCTTAAATGGTTTTCAGGAATTGCTTTTCTCCTATATACTCTGCAGCAGTAGACCTGTGATGTAATCTACTTTCTCTTCTTTCCTCAAATATACAAAACTCCATCTACCCACTTGAGGAGTGGGTAGAAAATAAGATTACTTATGATAAATTAGAACTTAATTTTTTTTTAGTTCTTTGGTGGTGTTTTTATTTGTTTCATATTTCCACTATGTTATTCTTAATAAGTTTCTTACTGCTGTTTGTCTTGACTTACTTAAAGGTGTGCTATGTGGCAGAACTGTAGGGTAGGAAATGTAAAGATTCAAATTCAACATAGGGCAAAATAAATGTTTTTAAATTTGAAAATAGTGAAACTTCATTGTGCAGGTAACAAAGTCATGATCTATGGGGAAAATAAGTAATATTTGCGCTTGATTTTTCTTACGAAGTGTTGGTTCATATTTGGAGAAAAAGAAAGAGTTATTTGGTGCTCTCAACTGCCAGTTCCATATCTTAATACTATTTGAATCCAAGCTTTCAAGGAGTGGAAGAAAGCTTTCTTTTTAATATATTCCTCTCCTAAAGCTTTTTGAAGAACAAACCCCCCAAGACTCTGTTTGCAGCTGTAAAGATTACAACTTATACCAAGATGAAAGCTTGGTGTCCTGTTAATTTATTGTTTTAAGGAAGTGAAATTACTTGCACTGTTTATAGTTTGGCTATGCTAAGTAATAACAGTTTTGTTTCTAACAAGCAAGATATTTCTGTCAACCCTAAACAGCTTGGTTGCTTTCATTTTACTCTGACGTTTTTAGCAAAACACAGAACAGACTTTATAAAGTCCTTTTGTATGATTCTTCACAAGGCAGCTATGAGCTCACTTGTTAGTATTTCTGTAATGGAAGTATTATTTTAAGTGTAAAGTTGGTGAGAAGGACACAACATTAAAAATAATTGCTGTATTTTAGAGGGGTTTAGTATATTGATGTTCTTGTTAAACCAAACATTTTCATCAAATAGTCTTTATTTCAGCACTGGGGAGAAGTATTTACTTTTTTTTTTTCTCTTTTTGCATGCCCAGTTGTAACAGAGACTACAGGTAGTGTTTCAGGAGTAAGCCTTACATCAGAACTAAATGAAGAATTGAATGACTTAATTCAGCGCTTTCACAACCAACTTCATGATTCTCAGGTCAGTCCTTGGATTGCAATGTCCAAGTTTTGCCATTGTCTGTTTTTCTAATTCTTTTGAACAGTGCAGTTCAATGCTTGTCTTGCTTATTTTTGTGCATTTGCTAGTGGAGTAATTAGGGTTCCCCCACACTTGAAAACTCAGTACCTTGGTATTGCTAGCTGACTGATCTATGCTTTCTCTCTCACAGTTTTCCATGAACATCCAGAGAAGTAGTTTCTATATTGCAATATAATTATATATTAACTCAGTATATAATTGGGATATCATGAAAGTGTACTCAGTATCAGTTTCCCTTTATAATGTTCTTTGTTCTGGTGTTGAGCCTAGCAAGCCTATAAGAGAGCTTTTTGTTTCTTCTAATTTATTTTACTTTTTTCATAGTACTCTTGAATAAAATGAAATTACTCTCATTAGACACAACCTGTGCCAGACAACAGAAGGCAAGCAGAAAGTCTTTCACTTACCAGAGAGATTTCACAAAGCAGAAACTCTTCAATGTCCGAATACCTGTCAGATGAGAAGGCTCAGCTTTTTAACAAGATGCGAATGTTGCAGGGTAAAAAGCAAAAAATGGACAAACTGTTAGGAGAACTTCATACACTTCATGACCAACATCTAAATAACTCCTCCTGTAAGTAAATATAGGCAGAATTGTATCTTTTCAAGAATACCACTTCTTTAACGTGCGTGTTTGTGACATGGTCTTTCAACTTACAACTAGTTAATGAAATGCAGGTGAGAAGACTGCTGGGGCAATATTATGTAAATGTTTTTTAGTGCTGTATAAATTTCTGGTTTAACAGAGAGCTCTACAAGTGATGATGAGAGTTTTTGCTAGTAGCACTTCAGTTTATAACATTTTCAAAGTTGACTAATGTGAGGATGTGATGATGGGATTTTTTTATTCAAGACTTGTCTGTGACACATCTGACATGTGCAGTGTAACATATAAACTTGAGATTTCTGTATTTTTATCAGGGTCCATCTCTATTTATGTACTTGGCACTTCAGATCTTAGTAGCTCTCTGGCGTTATGGGGTTTGCTTGTCCACTGTCAAAAGACTTCCTCACGCACTAGTTGCAGGGATTTCAGCCATAGGCCATACCAGAGGAACTTAACTGTCTGAACAGATTGAGTTTTGGCCTGTTCCATAGATGGCTTTTTCTTCTCATTAAAGTCTTGATGTAAGCCTACTTGCTGCTTTTGCTTTCCGTTTCTAGAAATACATTTGTACTGGTAAAGTTTGTCCTACAGCTGGAGACTTCTGAGGGGCAATCACAGCGTATTCTGGTTAACATTAAGAAATGAGGCGCTTGAAGCATGCTCCTGGAGAAGCACAGACTGATTTAATAGTTACATTACTATACCCCCGTCTTTCTGCATGTATTTAATGCATATAATATGAACATATTTGGATGTAATTTCAGATAGCTGGAAAAAGCAAACATCAATTCTCAAATCTACATTCTACAGCATATGAGCGCAAGAGCTTGGCAGAGGAAAAAAATTGATACATTTTTTTTTATCATGTTGAAATGTTAAATTAAAAAAAAAAATCAGCCATAAATAAACCCTTAAAAGAACTCTTCAGACAGATTCACAGCATGAAAGCTTCCACTTATGAAGTTCGATAAAGCTGAAAGGAACCGACTGAGTTCTTGTTTACAAAACCTACTTATTATTCTCTGCCTTTTGGCATTACATGGCATGAAACTTAAGACAAAAGCTTTTGTTAGAAGTTATTAATTGCTGTTTATATGTTAGTAATATTTTCTGTAGTTACATTTGAATATAACTCAGTTAAGTGGGTCCCTTTTTGCAAGTTGTTCTTATGAGCTATATTTCTTTTCTGTAGTTTTTCCTGCTTCAGGTTCTCCTCAAAGGAGTATTGATCAAAGAAGTACAACTTCAGCTGCTTCCGGTCCTGTAGGCATAGTAACTGTTGTTAATGGCGAATCAAATAGCCTGGCGTCTGCTCCCTATCCTCCTGATTCCATGGCTTCTCAGAATGAAAGTGAAGAGGATGACAATCTAAACCCAACAGAAAAGCTTCAGTAAAAGTTCTTTAATTTTTTTTCATAATGTGCTTTAGTGATTTTGAGTGTTACTTAAATTTCTGTGTTAAGAAACCATTTCCTATTTTAATCTACTTAATTTGGTATTATAGAGCATCTAGTAAATGGTCCAAGACAGTTTAATGAGCTCAGAGCTTCAAGCAGGAGGTTCTTGGAGTTTCAAACAGGAGGTTTTTACAGCTAGGAAAATGGCAGTAAACTTTAAGAACTATAAATTTTATATATAGTTTTCAACTCTACATAATTTGATTGATAAGACAAAACACATAGCATATTCTTTCTTTTTTCCTCAGGAAGCTAAATGAAGTTCGTAAGAGGCTGAATGAGTTGCGTGAGTTAGTTCACTACTATGAGCAAACATCTGATATGATGACAGATGCTGTGAATGAAAACACAAAGGAAGAGGAAGAAACAGAAGAATCGGAAAGTGATTCTGAACATGAGGATCCACAGCCTGTTAGAAATATTAGGTTGTCATATTTTTTGTCACCCTAAGTCTTTTTAGCTAAATTATTACAGGTTTCTCGAAGCAATATGTTATTTCAGTCAACCAGAACTAACTTAATGTTGTGATTACATTAACTTTCCAGAATTTTTAATTTGAAGTGCCTTTTTATACAGGTAAGTAGTAATAATCTCTGTGAAGAAGCAAATGTATATTAGATTGGATATTTAGAAAATCATTATGAGAGACTTCAAAATCTGTAATTCCTTTGAGATTAAACACCAAATTATGTGTATAGAATTTCACTAGAAAGTTAACAAGCCTAGACTAGGGAATTGGAATAAAAACAAACTTCAGTTTAGAGAGGCATTTAAAGGTATAGTCTAACAGGGCAACTATGTGGATCAAGGATCTTCATTGTGCAGAAACTAATACTAATTTAGGTGTGAATCATGTAAAGCTTTTATAATATAGACATATACCTTGAAAGCCTCTTGTATCGTTGTAGATCTAGCAGGGGATAATTCATAGCTGCTTCTGATTGCTTAAAAAAAAAAAAAAATCTATGGGAGAGATGGATATTGAGAAATTCCCAAAATCGGGACTGATTTTATATGGGGTTGATTTTTTTTTTTTTTTTTTTTTTTAAGGAATTGGGACATATTCCTATAAAATGAAATGGCTGGAGTAAAATTCCATTGATACCAGTTCTTAAAAAGTTAACATGAATAATGTATTTTACCCTAGAAACCCTCAAGGAGTCAGTAGTTGGAGTGAAATAAATAGCAACTCAAATGTACAGTGTGGAACTAATAACAGAGATGGAAGACATCTTAATACAGATTGTGAAATAAATAACAGATCTGCTGCTAATATAAGGAGTCTAAAAACATCTTCTACACTAGGTATGTTCTAAAATTTTCTAATAATTTTAAGTCTTAGTGCAAATAAGTCTGATAGCCACACAGAATCTGGGAAAACCTTGTTTGAGAAGCAAAATGTTTAAGAGTCTAATCATTAAGCTGACATTTTTTGAATGTCCAGTAATTACAGTGGACTTCAGAAGTTCAATAATGTGTCATTGGTACTGTTTTGTTTCCTCCTTTCCCCACCTCCAGACTGTCATAATAGGGAGGATGACAAAGATATCGACCTACCCCAAGGTGAAGATGATGAAGTGGAAGAAGATAGAGTTAGTGAAGATTCCATATCTAGTCACAGAAGCAGCCTGGGTGATGCTGCTGGAGATGCTGAGTTTGAGCAGAAGATCAATAGGCTTATAGCTGCAAAACAGAAACTTAGACAGTTACAAAACCTTGCTGCTATGGTGCAGGTATTTTATGAATATAAATCTGTGCAAAAAATGTAGCATTCATTATTCGTATAATGTATTACTTTTAATAGGGAAAACCACCCTGCTTAGTATAGCATTTAAAATAATCATTTTTAGACTGGGAAAAAGAGACACTGTTTGATTTTTCTGAAGTCGAGGGTGATACTTCTGAAGTTCAAATCTGGAATTTTCTTGAGGGATGCTAACCTAACAGAAGAGTGGCCTTAATACTTAACCTGAGAACTGGATTACAAAATATGAACCAAGAAGTCTAACATTTCTTTAAATACTATGGATCTACATTTTTAAACTTATGATGAATATAAGTTCATTTTTCATAAGTTAAATTTTTTAGAATCTTGAAGGCCAGCTGTGAATTCAGTGTTTTAGATTTAGAATATCTCATGCTAATTTAGTGCTGTTTATTAAAAACGTATTTTCATTAACCTAATGTCCCTCCAGAACCCTCACATTTGAGCACCATCTAATGTAATGGCTGCATCCTGAGTACACACAGGTGTATCAGAAATGTAAAGGCTTTATGTGAGAACTCTAAAATCAATCTCAGAACATACGTTATACAATAGCAACAGTATAAACACTATATTTTTATTTCAAGATTATACTGCTACCAGAAATTTCTCAGTGTCTGGGTCAGGCTTTTTTATCATCACTGTAGAGATGTTAACTGTATGGTGTTATTATATGTATAATCAGAATTAGAGATGATATGGCAGCTTCCTTAATACATAACCTAATTAATGGCATATCTTCAGTCTTTCCTTCATATTTACAAGTACCTGTATGTACTCAGTAATGGTACCATAGGTCTGTGTAGCTGTGTCATACCTGGTCCCTAATGGTGGTCTGTCCCCTTCAGCAGGTTCTGTATTAAGAATGATTATGTTAGAAAACAAAATAAGCAGTAGCTGCAGCTTTAATATTTTCTATTTAAGCTGAAAACTAAATATACAAAAATTATGAAAACTACAAAAGTGGAATAGAGAACTATGTAGAAGACTATTTCTACAATATTTTAGATTTAACTTTCAAGAGTAGTTTTGTTTTTATTTTAAGCTGTTAATAGTAATATTTAACTTCATGACTGCAGTAATTAAGCAGTCTTGTTCATCTCGGTCTCCTTCTATTCCTCTTTTCGCCTCCCCCTTTGTTACTTGACGTGCCTGTGTGTTTCTATCCTCACAATCATAGGCATAAAATACAATGCAAATGGTTTATGCTTCCAGAATGAGACAAGTTATTTTGCGTTTATAGTGGAAGTTTCAGTAGTGAGCTTTATAACTTCAAATTCTCTTATTAACTTAATTTATCTTAAAGTCCTGATACCATGGAGATGGTGACTTCTCAGTTTGTGATCTGAACTCAAGATGAAGCTATTCAGACTGTTTAGTTCTGAAAGATTAGTTAGACAAACTAAACTTGTTACGTTTTGTGTATCAACTTGAAAATAGTTGATAGTCTGACATCCTTTCAGGATGATGATCCAGAACCTCAAGCAACAATTGCAAATGCATCTAATATTGGTGACTTGTTTTTGGGCGAGATGGAAGAGACAAAGCAACAACCAAACAATGTACGAGCTAGTACCAACAAATTACAAAAAGATGTAGGACTGAATGAAAAAGCAAGGTATGCCTTTGTCAAAGGATAGTAGAATCATGCTTTAGGCAACTGCTTGCCAAGTAATATGCGGGTAATTTATTTACGCAGAGAGAAGTTTTATGAAGCTAAACTTCAGCAGCAGCAGCGGGAGCTTAAGCAGTTACAAGAAGAAAGAAGAAAATTGATTGAAATTCAAGAAAAAATCCAAGTGTTACAGAAGGCTTGTCCTGATGTTCAAGTAGGTAGAATGTTGCTCTTGAGCTAAACGTAAAATAACTTTCACACCACTTTTTCCACTACAAAAATAGGAAAAAATTTGAAATTGGTAATATTTGTATACTGTAAGCAACTGGACTTCTAAGCCTAGAGAAAGAGCTCTGTTTATCTCATTCCACTGTAGATTCTTGCTCAGTGATTGCTCTATCAACCTCTAATTTCACTGTAGTTTGTCCTCAAAAGCCTTGATTTGAAATCTTCAAAGATCTTATTTTTAGCCTAAAATTTGTCTGTCCATACCTGCTAGTTACGGCATCTTCACTCCTTTTAGTAGTCATTTGCAGAGTCTGGTATTTGAAACAATGTTGTGTCTTGTAAGCATGATCAGCACTGTTGTATTCAAAATTAACTGCACAGTGTGATATTGTTTCTCATACTCTGAAGATGAACTTTTTTTTTCTGTGAAGCGGGTAGTAAGTTATCAATACTGCACATTTGCAGCATTATAGGATACTATAATACTACATAATATATAAAAATAGTTTTGCTGATTCCTGGCTAAGTTCTGAAATAAGTGTTTAGTCTTGATTTGAAAATCCCTTTAAACTGAATACTAATTCTTGTGTCTCATAAAGCCTGAACTGTGTTGGGTTTTAAACAGCAGGTTTAGAAAGCTATGCTACTCTATTCTACCATTTTACTCTTTCTTTCAGTTGTCAGCTGGCCTGGGTAACTGCCCAGCAAACAGGCAGACTTCACCAGCAACCTCAACTCCGGCCATGAATGAGTGTAACACAGCTGGCAAGCCTGTACTTGAATTTGATGAATCTGTACCAGTGGGCAATGAGGTATTTCACACTTGATATTCTGTGATTTTAAAAAAGGTTTAAAAATGAAAAAAGTTCTCGGTGACTTTGACACATTTTAGAGTACTTGGTGCAGGGGGTGTAGTAGTAGCCATTTTAACAAAGTATGTGTAACTTCCTTGTTTCATTTCTGGAAAGAAGTAAATGTTGACCTGAACTGGCAAGAGATCTTTCCCCACATATAGCAGTTGTTGATGAATATTAGTGTGGAAGTTGAATGAATTTTGGATTTGTATTGTGAATATTTAATAGTGTATATCACAGGCAAGTCATCCATGAAGAAAATGATGGCAGTATTTAAAACATAGTTTATCTTCTGTGCATCTTCCTTCCCCTTTTTCCCCAAAATTCATGTCTTAAATAATGATCTGGATATGGCTTAGTCTTCATGCTACATTTGTAGGGGTGGAGGGGTATGTGATGAAGTGTTTCCTGGCTAGACTAGACATCAGAAACAAATATCTGAAAAATACCCTTTCTCTGAGTTGCATCTTTTTGACAGTTTAGGTGAGGCTGCTTGGGCAGTGGCTGTATTATTGCCATTAAAAGCCAAATTTTTTGTTCTCCAAGAAGAGAATTTCAGAACTTTGGCACCTTCCAAATAAGCATTATAGGATAACTCATTTCTTTTCACTAAACGAAACGTCTGAATTCTTCCTGCTAAAAAAAAACTGTCTCTGAAATGAATGTGCTGATGCAATTGCTAACCCTCTACAAACAGGTTGGGTTATTAATTATCAAAATACGGATTTTTGTTGGAAAACTTCTTAGCTCCAGCGCCACCAACTAGTCCAGATACTTTCAGGTTTGAGTACATTGTCACTTACCTGTCTCTCGTTAAGTCTGCATTTTCCAGTCTAGTTCACTTACACAATTTTTTTTTGGTATGCTATACTATTATGTTGTGCTGTTTATGTGTTTATGCTAGTATCTTGCTATTTATGCTTTCACTGTATCTAATTTAAGGTAGATAAAGATCTCCTCCTACCTGTACCTTTCCTTTATGTGCTCTTTGTAAATCACCGCTTCCTTAAGTCTTGTTCAAACATACTCTGCGACTTGAAGTTTCTGCAGATTGCAGAAAATTTTTGTTGTATCCTCTGCTTTGTTATCAAATAAGTACTTGACGCAATTTTCACATTTCTCCAGAGGGTAGTGTTCTGTCATGCTACTTAAAAAGCTAACTACTAGTACATAAATTATGTGATAAAAACACGTGCGATTTTTCTTTAAAAATTCCGTGCTATGACGTTTGATTGCATTCTTAAATTTTGCGGTATTTGGGATAAATAGTAAATATGAGATGTATCCTGCACCTTTCTGTAGTGTGGCTTCAGTTACAGTGTGACACCAATGCCTGAACAAAAAGGTATTGGTGTAGTATCGGAATTTTACCATGCTTTAGATTGTATTTATTTTGTTTATATTCTAATGTCTTCCATTTTACTGCAAACAGTTATGGTCTGAGATGAGAAGACATGAGATTTTAAGGGAAGAATTGCGAAAGAGAAGGAAGCAACTTGAAGCTTTAATGGCTGAACATCAGAGGAGGAGAGAGCTCGCAGAAACGATATCTACTGTTGCTGCATCTGTTAAAAGTGAAGGGTCAGAAGCTCAGCGTACTCCACAGCAGAGCAGGACTGAAAAGTAAGAACACGAGTCACTCTATGTTAGTCTGTGGGCATTGCTGTTGTTCAGTGAGATGTCAGTCTTGGGGCAGTTGCCTGTTTTAATCTGGGCACTGAATGTGATGATATGACAGAGCAGTAAATTAATTTCTTGATTTCTACAGTGACTATTAGTTGGGAACTTGCCAGTTTTACAGGTCCTCCCAGCATATGTAGTCTCCCTTGCTCCATAAATGGTGAAAAATCACCTAAGGAGAGGAGAGGTGTGGAACACGCCAAATACTCAAGAATAATTTTTCTTCATCTCTACACCATTTATAACAATAATAAAGTAATAGTTTTCCAAAAGAGTAAGTAATTTTATTTAACTGCCCCAGTATTAGAAGAATACTAGTTTCATTTTGCATGGGTGAGATAATGTTTAAATGAATTTTGATGCAACTTGATTAACTGAGGATAGTCTTGTAATTGTCAACAGATTGTTTTAATAATTTGTCCTAAACTAAAATTAAAAAGTACTCCTCCCTTCCCAACCCACTTTCCCTCCCTCTCCAATGTTCACTAGGACAATGGCTACCTGGGGAGGTTCTACTCAGTGTGCACTAGATGAAGAGGATGGAGATGAAGATGGTTATCTCTCTGATGGAATTGGTCAGGCAGAAGAGGAGGAAGAAGATGCATCAAGTTTGAATGACAGTTTCTCTGTTTATCCCACTAACAACATACCAGAAAATGCATATTTTCTTAAGGAAAACAAGGATAGGTCAGTGGCATTACTTGTTTATCTGATGCTTGTCAGAATACATTTGGAATGGGTGGGAGAAGCATTGCATTAACTACAAGGCATCCTTTTACAGCGAAGTTAAATTTCTTTCTGCTTGCTAGGGGCTGTGTGCAGTAGCACTTTCTTGTCTGTGTCTCGGTAGCTGCGGTGTATACAAGTAATTTGATTATTTCTTCTGTTTTCAGTCATATTAAATGTCTGCCGTTGAGCTTTCCAGTTGTGTTGCAGTAGCTTATGTTCCTATGTTGTTTTAATCGGCTTAAAAGATAACCTGTATGATATTTTTGCTGTGATATTGATCAGTTTCTCCAAAAAAAGCAATTCAGAGAATTAAACTAACTCTGAAATTTTTACTTTCAAATTGTTGGCTTTTGCAGCTTTAAAAACTATTTCCTATTAGATTTTTTTAATTAACGTAAATACTTTTAACTCTTGCTTATTTGATTGATTTCCTCCATATAAGTGGTGTGTGACTAAATGAAAATGCCATGTTAAAAGTAATGTATATCTCCAATTGATTTCCTCTGTTTTTGATACGCAAAATAATTTTAGTAGATAGTAGCCTTCTACTCAGGAGCTGGGCTTCTTAATTCTTAGTGTATTATGTTGGTGGCTTCTATTTTAATCTGAGTATGTGTTATATATCAGTAATGGACGATACTGAAAACAAGATCCAGAAACATCCTTAGCATTTCTTTTTTGATAGTGGTTGTCAGTTGGAGATGGCTGTTGTTTTCAATTTGTTTAGGATAATGTTGGATTGACAAAATCACCAGTGATTAGCTGGCATGCTGAAATGGCCTATGCCAAGTGTGTTGTGGACATACAACTGATGCATAATTGGAATAAAGGAAGTATCATTAGAAGAAGTTGTTTAAAATGTTAACTTTTGTTCTCATTTTTCCTTTTTTTCCCCCACCCAGGTGGAAAAATTGCCGTCCTCTTTCAGCAGATGGGAATTATCGTCCATTGTCTAAGGCCAGGCAACAGCAAAACATAAGTATGCGACGTCAGGAAAACCTTCGGTGGATGTCTGAACTTTCATATGTGGAAGAAAAGGAACAATGGCAAGAGCAGATTAATCAGTTGAAGAAACAGCATGAATTTAGTGTCAGCATTTGTCAGACTTTGATGCAAGATCAGCAGGTAGATATGAAGAGAGCAGTTATTTTGCTCTTTTAACTTTGTCTTCACACCTGCCCCCC
>NW_010336706.1:11939-21686 GCF_000700745.2 Antrostomus carolinensis
TTTTGGTGATTTGATCACTGTCATATGTTTTCTTTCCACAGACCCTCTCTTGTCTTCTACAGACATTGCTTACAGGCCCTTACAATATGATGCCCAATAATGTTGCGTCTTCACAAGTCCATCTTATTATGCATCAGTTAAACCAGTGTTACACTCAACTGACTTGGCAGCAGAATAACGTCCAGAGGTTTGTTGGCTGTATTAGTGTTTAACTGTGGAATTTGAAATGCTTCTGTAACAGAGAACATGGTCATGTGAATAGAAGATAACAGATAATGGTTAAATATGAGACTGTTGAACTTCTGAGTTGATTGCAAGCTTTTGAAACTGTATACAGCATTTTTTTTTCACTACTGCTTTTAATGCCTTTGAGATGGTTCTTTTTGAGTAATCTTTAGTGAAGAGAACCAGAAGTTGGCACCTCGTTGCAATATCCTTGTTTGGCTTTTTTGGTTAGACTTGCTTTCCTCGAGTATGCCTTTATGTCTGTAGTCTTTGCTAGACTACCTGGCAAGATTCTGGATTCTAATGGTTATGGAAAGATGCTGGAAAAACTTTTTGTGCTTTCTGTGTTGTCAGTCAGAATTTACACTTACTTACTCTCCATTTGGATGTACTACTTTTACCTTCTGAGCAATGATCTTTTTTAAAAAAAGATGTAATAGTCACTTTAATTCATTGCATGAAAATTCAAGCTCTTCATCTCGTTTTTGTATTTGGTAAGTGGTATGTAGGTACTGGCCTCTCATATAATATTTTAAAGTAGTTTTACTGCCATTTCTGCAAATGTTTTGTATCTTCAGTTGTTCCTATTTAAGTTTATTTTTCAGCCTGCTTATTTTTTTAGTATCTACTCAATTTTTTATTGTTCTTGTAAGTATGTTTAACTTTTGTAAACATGAGCACTAGCACAGAGCGGTTGGTTTTAAAACTGTTCCTGTCTGTCACTCAGAATTAAATACAAGTTGTGTTTTATCTTGATTTTTTTTCCCCCACTAGTTAAATGGACTAGTTCTTTATATACATTACATGGGACAGATGAAATAATACAAGTCTCAAATTACTTGAGTATAAATTCACATTTTTCTTTTTTTTTTCCTAAGTGCTTGTTTTTTCTTGTTTTCAAGGCTGAAACAAATGTTAAATGATCTTATGCGCCAGCAAGAACAACAGTGTCAAGAAAAGCCATCAAGAAAGGAGAGAGGCAGTAGTGCACCACCACCTCCATCTCCTGTTTTCTATCCATTCAGCTTTCCTCCGCAACCTGTGAACCTGTTTAATGTACCAGGGTTTCCTAATTTGTCTTCCTTTGCTCCAGGTGAGTGTTACTACAGGTGTGAAAAGTAATATAAATTTCAAAAATTTCCTTTCTCTCATTTAATTGAAGTCTTAATGTGAACTTGCTGAAACTCTGTGACTTTTCCTTTATATTGAAGTGGTCTTAAACAGTACTTGAATGTGCCCATATTATCTTAGCAGAAGTTTGTTAATGTTTATTGCTTAACAATTGTATATTCTGACTGCAGTATGAAAAGCAAGACTTTCTCAATAAGAAGTTTGCTACAGCCAAAAATATCGACTCCATAAAGTTAACATTTCAAATGTTCTTCATCCAACATGTTAAAAGCAGTGTTTGAAGCTCTTGTATACCTTCAGCAATCATTTAATAGTGTTCTAAGTGAACCCTCTAATTTTAAGGTGGCACTTGGTAATTATTTCTCTTTTTCTTAGAACTTCCAGCACTCATTTGTGTTTGAAATACCTGTAAATGAAGTGTATTACTGATTTTTGTTCCCATCAGAGGTATAGAGTAACTGTGGACTTGGGTGCAGTGTTCATAGTCTCATTACCAAATCTACTTTTACTGTTGAATTTGAAATGGAAAAAAGTGTAGGTAATTTACCATATCATTAAAAGGTGTCAAAGCTGTCTTAATATATTGCCGCCCTTTTCAGGAAACAGGCATAGACCTAGATCGTAGCTTTCAGATTCTAAAGTCCATTTTCTGTTTAAGGATATATTTTAAATTATATGAGACCTGCATGGAAGAATAGTTCCATTCAATTTGCCACTACTATAAAGATTCTAAAGTTAAAATAAATAGTAAGAATTTATGGCTACTTTGGCCCTAGGAATACTTGTACCGTTGGAATTTTCTTGTTAGTTTGATGATAGTTGAAGTATTGATAGTCTTAATGCAGGCAGCACTCTGCCTTTTTGGAACTGATGTCATTTTTACCTTTGCTTGTAGGAGCTCTTTATTGGGGTTTTTTGAAGTACTTTCTTCTCCCCACTGATGGGATTTTAGTGGAATGTATAGAATCCAGTAATGTTTTAACCGTGCATTTAAGATAATTTCTGATTATTGCAGTGCTTTCCGGATGAAAACAGTTTTTGCCCACTTCCCTACTGTATTTTTGCCTCATAACTTTATGTTGCCACAACAATATGTCTCGAATTTTACTTTTTTCACACAGATAAATGAGGTAATATCTTCTGACTCTCTTGTTTACTTCATAGGTTTTAACCATAATCCAGTGTTCCCTTCTGGTCTTGGAGATTTTGCACACAATATTTCCCCACACAGCAGTGAGCAGCAGCAGCAACATCCTCCTCTAGATCAGAACGCTTCTGGGAAAACTGAGTATATGGCATTCCCCAAACCTTTTGAAAGCAGTTCCTCTAATGGAGCAGAAAAACAAAGGTATTTAATATCATGGTGCAACTCTCCTTTAAACATTTTTCCTCCCTCTCTCCTTCCTTTTCTGGGGTTTGTGAGAATTCATCATTCTTGAATTCATCATTCTTTTAGGGCATTTATTGTAACAGAATTACAAGAGGATCTTTACTTGTGTGGTTTCCAGTTTATTTTTTTACTTTTATTTTTAGTAAAGTGTTCTGCTTTTCTGTATATTAACTAATGTATACTTTCATGAATATTTTAAGTTGAACTGAATGAATATAGTGTTGGAGTGGTTTTGACATACATTTTATAACTGGAGGAAGATTTCATTTCTATGTTTTTTGAAACTGAGCTGTTTGAATTACTAGAGGATGTAATTTCAGTGAATGGTTAGTTTTTGTGCTGCAGTAGATTGTAATGAATGTTTTAAGAAATGTTTTGTCCTATAGTACTATTTGAGCACAGCAATAACTGCATAAGTGTATTCAGGTTGAAATCAGTGATAAATGAGAATTTCTTTGGATGTCTTTCATTTTCCATTTGGAAGAATTCTCAGCAGATAATTTTTTTTCAATATTCAGTTGATAACTAAGTAACTAGGGCAGATAACCTTAATTATGGATAAAGCTGTTCAGTAATAACATGCTGTTTCTATCTGAGAGACTAGGTTACGACATACTGTGGTCTGTCTTTCTTTCTGACAGAAGGAGTCACAGACAACCTGAAGAGGAAATGGAAAAAAGATCAACTTGGATTAATGATAGCCAGGAAGTGAAAAAAGATGATCAATCTCAGCTGAAAGCAGGTGTTGCAGTTTCAGTACAAAACATTGCTTCAGGTCATAAAAATCAGTCCGATATGAGCAGGAGGAGAGAGTTTGATGAAGAGTCTTGGGAGAGTTTTAGTAGCATGCCTGATCCAATAGACCCAACTACTGTGACAAAGACATTTAAATCTAGAAAAGCATCAGCACAAGCAAGCTTGGCATCAAAAGATAAAACACCCAAATCGAAGAATAAGAGGAAGAGCTCTTCTCAGCTGAAAGGCAGAATTAAAAATACTGGTGGGTTGTAAAGTAATCTTAGATAACATGGCAAACTCAGCTTGGATTATAATTGTTACAGTCTAGAGAATTTACTCTCCATAAATGGTACCTGTAATGATGAAAATAAATTACTAACATTTAATTCATTTTACATAGTGTAACTACAAGAGGATTTTTAGTATTTCAGTAAATAAAAAGCATAACCGATTAGGACATCATGATTTGAATGGATCATGGATGCACTTACACTGAGATAAGGAGTAAGACATCAGGAGAATCTTCATTATGTCTTCATGTTCAAACTGGATGACTTGCTGAAAGATATGCTTCAATAAAATACTGAATCAGAAGAGAGGGACAGTACTAGCGTGTATGATACTGTTGCAGTCATTGAGGATTTAGTGCTACTGTGAAGCTTCATTGTACAGGGGAAAGTTTTTGGCTAGGAAACATCATTGAAGTTTTGCATCTTTGAGATTATCCTTGAACAAATTTTTAGAAGTAATAAAACATTTTGTAAGCTTTTTTTTTTTTATTTCTTCATTTTCATTCCCTCCCGTAAGGTTATGAAAGTGCAAGCGCTTCTAGTGCATGTGAACCCTGCAAGAGCAATAAAACTAGACACTCGGAAGAGGTTGTTCATGCAAAGGTGTTCAGCAAAAGGAACCAGGAACAATTGGAAAAAATTATTAAATACAGTAGATCTACAGAAATGTCTTCAGGTATTCTTTTCTGAATGTCAGTAATTATTTTGTGAACTTCTCCGAGTCCTAAGTATAGAGCCTCTATACTTAGTTGCTAGAATATTATTTAAAAGCAGTGTGTTATGACAAGATGACAGTACTGTATTTCTAGCATGTGGATTTTGCTTTTTAATTTCTAAGGATTATGGAAACAAAAAAGTGTGTGAAAAGTTGGGTACTGATTGTTTTTGGATATTTTTTGTAGATTAGGTACTTGATTAAAATAATTTAGAAAGAAACTCATTACTATAAAACAACCAAAAGCCTAGCCAACCAAAAACCTCACCCATTTGTTGGTGTATGTGTGGAAAGTATCCGCACAACAGGTGAAGCTTTGTTTAGAGTTTAAACTGCATCCTCTATTGCATACATGTTTTCTTTTTATTCATGCTAAAAAAAGCTCTATCAAAGCTCATTCCAATTCAGTCTTATAGCATCACATAAACCCTTACGTTTTTGCCATCTGCACTGCTTTTCTTGTGTCTGCATCATAAAAATATTCTCTTCTGTGTCTTTTGAGGTTCTGTTAGTACCTTTGTTTTGTTTGCAAGATGGAGATATTTTAGTCATTGTAGCACAATGTACAGCTTTGTCAGTGTAGCTGTGTCCACACAAAGAGCTGTTTATTGTTTTAAGTAATAAACTTTTACTAGCCAAGTTTTCACAATAAGCAGCTTTGATGTGGTTTGGATCACTAAGCAGTCTTCCTCCTGCTGTTTTGTATAGACCCTGTCTTTATTTCTGGTGCGCATTTTTGTGTTTATCACTGTCTATCCCCACTTTCCTACAGCGCATGCTAGGAGAATTCTGCAGCAGTCTAACAGAAATGCATGCATTGAAGCGCCAGGTAATGCATTCACTGCTTAGCTTCAAGAATGTCCTATTAGTTTGGGTTGGGTTTTTTTTCCTCTTAGCTTTGGTCCTATAATCTCAGACCGTTTAGCAGATGTTCAAAATTAGTACTATTGCAGCACCTTCTCTATAAAAAAGGCAAGGGAAGTTACTTGTAATTTGCATGAAATGCAACGATAATGAACTACTTTGAATTATAAGTGTGAAGAATGTGTTTTGTTTTTGGTTAGTCACAGTTACAAATAGAAAATATGCAGGTAGATTTTTTTGTTTTTTCAACAAAAACCTAGTTTCAGTTGGCATTTTTAGTATGTTTAAAAGCTACTGTTACATTTTATTAGTGGGGGAGTGAAACAATTTCTGATAGCTTGTTAAAGGTTGAAAAAGTTTGCCTTTGTTCTTAAAAACACTGGTAAACTATTTGCAGACAATCAGATTGCACAGTAATGTTTGCTGTATTGCTAATAACTTCATTAACTTGAATACTAACAAATGTGTATCTGTTAAACTAAGCTGAGTTTTCAAAATTTAACTTTTTTTCCATTCAACACTTGCCAAAATATGTATGTAATAATTTAACTGTTGTGATGCAAGGGTAATCCTTAGTTTTCAAAGGAATGGGAGAATCGGTAGGGAGCACATTCTCATACGTATGTAATAGGACTTAAGGCTAAGAGGTTTCATGTGAGTTTTAGAAGTGATACTAGACATGTATGAGAATGTTGGATTTATGCTTGTGAGGAGGTGCGGGAAGGAGTGGCTGTCTTGAATTCAGTCTAGAGCTTTCTTAATGTTGTTGCTTGTGTTGCAAAAGTATGAATTACTTATATAAACTTGAGACCTTTGGCTATCTCTTTTGAAATACCTTTAAACTCCCATTTTCAGTGTTGAATACCTATTCTGAAAGCAACATTGTGTGTGCAGTACTCTCTTTAATAAAGAATACTTCCTAAATGTATTCAGAATTGTAGAGAAATTTATTCCCATTAATGCTTTATATTTCATTTTGTATATAAAGGATTGCATGATGTATAATTTCAGAATGTTTAAATCTTTGTTGCCCTTCAGGAAATAAGTGAGCCTTAAGAAAGGAGCTGTAATGGAATCTATAATGATTGAGATATAATTTGTGTACCTATTACTTGCATACCTAATAGGCAGTTTTCTCTCAACTGAATGCATGTCAAGGACTTAACGAGTTCCTTTTTTTTCTACAGAAACTGGTAGTGATCTTTCTATGTTTGAAGCTTTGAGAGACACAATTTATTCTGAAGTGGCAACACTAATTTCTCAAAACGAGTCTCGTCCCCACTTTCTCATTGAACTTTTCCATGAGCTTCAGCTGCTAAATACAGATTACCTGAGGCAAAGGGCTCTATATGCTTTGCAGGTGTGCACAAATTTTTTGATCTTGTGTGTGAATCAAACAAATCTTAGATCCTTTTTTACAGTATAGATTTATTATCTTTTCCAGGATATAGTGACCAGACATTTATCTGAGAACAATGAAAAAGGGAAGCGCACAAAATCACTGAATTCTGCGACATGGATGGCATCAAATTCTGAACTCACTCCCAGTGAAAGCCTTGCTTCTACAGATGATGTAAGTTTTCAAGTTCCAAAGCTAATTTGCTGTCAACTTTTCCTATCTTTTCAATTTACATGCATACTTGTGTACTGAAATACTCACACTAGCAACTGGATTTTTATAAAATTCATAACAACTTACACAGACTTTTCTAAACAAAGAAATGAAAGAGCATCTTAATGCAAAAGTGATTAAACATGGTAGGATTCTTGATGCTGGAAATGAGTGATGTGTCAGGGAGGAAAATAACATGGAGAGGGGCACAAATCGGAAACTAATATTCAAAAAGAGCCGAAATCCTCTTGTGAGTAAGGTCAGAGCAAGATTCCCAAGGAATTTTTGCTTTTTTGTATTCCAGAAATCACTGATGCCTCTGTACTGCTTCTTACGTATTTTATAGTTGCAGTATTTGAAACAAACACAGTAGAATCACCTGACGGATTTACATCCTGAAAGTAGACAAGTCTTGATACCACAGCGTGTGGCTGGCTTGTTGACACATCTGTGAGAGGACGGGGGATTCCTGCTTTGTATTCCGTTATTTGGTGTTTTTTAGGAAACTTTTGGCAAGAACTTTTCTACAGAGGCATGTCAAGATTGTGAACAAAATGATGCAGACAATGGGAGTACTATGTCTACATCTTCAAATTTTGAACCCTTTGCCACTGATGACCTTGGTAAGAATGATGTGATTTACAGTGTTTTAAGTGCTACTCCCTCCCTCCTAAAATGCCTGCAGTTATCTACTTTTACATAGTATACTATTCTTTGATTTTTAGTGGGTAACCACATTCTGTAAAACAGCACTTAGAGAAATTAGCCACTTGTGAAACACTTTGAGTTGATCAAAGTGTGTGATAAAATATTGTAACTCAACAGCAGTTATATGTAGATTTCCAAACTTGTGGCTTTGAATTCGTTTTTTATCATTGTTTACTTGTCTTTCAATTGAAAACTTTTTATTTAGATTAAAAGGTGTTTTTATTCTAAATATAGGCAACACAGTGATTCACTTAGATCAAGCTTTGGCTAGGATGAGGGAATATGAGCGTATGAAAATTGAAGCTGAAAGTACCCTTGACTCTGAGGGCTGCTCTAGTAATTTTCAGGGTGCTTCTGCTGCTAAATTAGAAGGTATGCACATATATACATATTTTGCTTAGTTTTAGAAAATAATTATTCTAAATATCAAGAATCATTTAATTGGCTGACTTGCTTTCCTCTTCATTTATATTGGAAACTTAGCAAAGTTTCAAAGGATCTTTCGATTTATTTTTAAAAAAGGAAAATACATGTTTTTGAAATTGATGTTTCTTTAATAGTAATGTGGAATGACTTAAATGTGTGGCTTTTTTATTGAGGTCCAAGTACCAGTGAACATCTTCCTGTGCCACAGTCAAGTGAAGTTTCTGCTGTTCCGTGTCCTCGTATAGATACTCAGCAGCTTGACCGGCAGATTAAAGCAATTATGAAAGAGGTCATTCCTTTTCTAAAGGTAAGAACTCTTTTCCATAAAGTGTGAATTAGGTGAATAGGAAAAGGACCTGCATAATTGCATAGAAGAACATTATTTAAAATGGATACCTTGCATCTTAACACACATTTATTGGCAGTTGTTGCTAAGTTGCAGACCTTGCTGAGGATGAAGTAAGGATTCAATACTCCAACAGAAAGATTCTGTGGAGCTTTTAATAGGAGAAAGAAATTATAGTTTCTGGATTGCATAGAGGTGGTGGACTTGACTTCAAGAAGTTCTTTGGAGCGGACTAAATCAAATAGAAAAGTTTGAGAATCTACTTCTGAAATATTTGCTGCCTTTTAGCAAGGAGGACTGAGATAATTTTAATTAACTATTACATACGATATAACTTGAGATTTTTTTTTTAAGAATAGTTCTGTGAGTTTTAGCATTTGAACTATTACATACAATATAACTTTTGAGATTTTAAGAATAGTTCTGTGAGTTTTAGCATTTTTTTTTTCTCCTGTTTACAAGTGTCTTTTAAAGTTGTTGGGAGTTTGTAAACTTTAGTGAATCCAGAGGAGAAATGTGCTACTATAAAGAAGGAGAAATGGTCGCAGTTCATTCTTTGCAAGGTTAAAGAGCAGAGAAGGTTCAGTTGTAAGATGCTTAAGTAATTGCCCTGTTCCCTTTTATCATGTGCAGTATATAGACTTAGGTTTGTTTAACAAGGTACTTGATTGATACTAGTTTTAAAAACTGTGTATTGTTGACATGCTGCAGTCTCAGTGCCTGAAGGTTTCCATTCTGATTGCAGTTTTAAGGAAGCTTGCAACAGTCAATATCTTAACATAAACTTTAATGCACTTGAGTACACAACCATAATATATGAAGATTCTCGGTTTATACAAATGTTAAAAGATGGTATGTACTGATGTATTGAAAAAGTGAGGTAAAACTTTGTGTGTCATGGACAATCAGTCATTAATGAAGTATGGTATCTGCTATAACCGTGTTCCAGTGAGCTTGTTTTGCAAGATGGGTTAGGACCTGTTCATGGAGTGCTGTTCCTTCAGTGAACAGGTGATTTTTATAGAAATGAAATTCAGTATTTGAGTTGATGGCTAATTTATTATTTTTTTTAAGTGCTAACTAAGGTCATTCTGTGATACTTGTTTAGGAACATATGGATGAAGTATGCTCTTCTCAATTACTGACATCAGTAAGACGTATGGTCTTGACTCTTACACAACAAAACGATGAAAGTAAAGAATTTGTGAAGTTCTTTCATAAGCAGCTTGGCAGTATACTTCAGGTTAGTAGATTTTCAGTGTTGTTTTACAACACTATTGCAACTTGGATAATGAGCAACAG
>NW_010336707.1:0-3226 GCF_000700745.2 Antrostomus carolinensis
GGAGTTGGGCTCCATCATCCTGGTGGGTCCATCCAGCTCACAACATTCAATGATTCCGTGATTACGTGATCCTGGACCTCCGAGCCCTGAGCTGCCAGCGAGGGCAGCCACATGCCAGGCATGTGGGGAGCCGTGGCTGGGCTCAGCTGAGTGCGCGCCCCAGAGGTCACCACAGAGGTAGCCCCTCCTCAGACCTCGCAGTCTTCATGTTCTCCCACGATCAGGCTCCCAAGAGGCTCTCCAGCAGAACGGGGTGGGAAGGGACTGCAGGAGGTAGAGATCTCCTACCTGGAGTTCTGGGGGACCTCCTTCATCTCGAATCAGCAGCAAGTAACTCTGACCGTCCACTACGATCTCCTTCTTAAATCGGCCACCTGGGGAAGAGAGCAAAGCAGCAGGTCATGGTGGGACCAAGCAGAGGGACGAAGGTGGGAGAGGCTGCAGAGCCCTACGGCAGCAGCAGATGAGGTGCAGAGATGGGATCACCTTTAGAGCCGAGGAGCGAGGACCCAGACCATCCCCAGGCACCCTGGAAACCAGACCTTACCCTCGGGAGACTCCTCCTGCACGTAGGTGCCGGTCAGGTAGCGGTGCACGAGGGCTGACTTGCCGCTGGAGAGGTTCCCCACGATGCCCTGAAACAGAGGCACATGTCACCCACAGCCTGTGGGACCAGCACAGGTCCCTCTGCACGAGGCCAGACCACTGGTCACCAAGCACGTCCCAATGATGGGCAGAGATGGTCGTGAAAGGGCACAGGGGATGGCACAGCCCAGCTGGTACTCGGTGAGGAGCCTGGGGGCATTAACTGGTCTCAGTTGGGCAGAGAGCAGAGGAACTGGGGAGCAGCCACCTGGATGGAGGGTGGTAAGGACCCTCGTCCTCCCCCGAACAGGAACAGCCCCGTCAGTGCCACGTGAGCTCTTCCCACAGCCTTCCTGCCCCTTGGGACAACGTTTGCCCTCCCACACCACAGTCGACCCTGAAGGACAAAAACCTCTTCTCCCAGCCCATACATCCCAAATTTTGGGTGTTACAGCTCCTGACAGCACCTGCCAGAAGGAGAATGAGAGGCCACAACATTGGGGAAGGGTTTAGGGGGGAAACTGTGTGAGGAGAGGCTGAAGTCACTTGGTTTGTTCAGCCTGGAGAAGAGGAGACTGAGAGGAGATCTCCTGGGGGTCTAGAACTTCCTCCCCAGGGGAAGAGGAGGGGCAGGCGCTGATCTCTTCTCTCTGGCCACCAACCAATGCCAGGAGCAGAGGGAATGGCAGGAAGATGTGGCAGGGGAGGGTGAGGTTGGCCATGAGGAAAAGGTTCTTCAGGCACCCAGAGGGTGGTGGAGCACTGGAACAGGCTCCCCAGGGAGGTGCTGATGGCACCAAGCCTGACAAGATTCCAGCAGCATTTGGCCAAGGCCCTCAGGGACATGGTGTGGATGTTGGGATGGTCGTGAGCAGGGACAGGAGTTGGACTCCAGCATCCTGGTGGGTCCCTCCCAGCTCACAACACTCTGTGACTCTGTGAGAGCAGAGCCCGGCCGCTGCAGCCTCCCTCCCAGAGCGCGGCGCCGGCTCCTGGCTGCCGCAGTGACACTGCTGTGGCAGAGCTCACCGTTCCCGGCGGAGCCGGCTGTGCTCCCCACACACAGACACCGAGCACCTATTTTTAACCGAGTTGAGAAATAAAGACACTCAGCACCAATTTTCAATTGAGCTGAAAAATGAAGACACCAAGCGCTGATTTTTAACTGGGTTGAATCACAGTAGGTTTGGGGTCTGCCCGGCTGGATCACCCCACAAACTTGCTACCAAAACGTAGCTGTCCCAGGACGGGTCACCCAGGAGACCCAGTTTTTCCTCATGTCAGCATTTTCGTAATGATTTTTAAAAATTCCAGTGCCTAAGGGCTCACAAGGGCACCTGCCTGCTGCAGGAGAGCAGTCCTGGGGTAAAGGGGCATCTTCTGCCATTCTTGCCAAAAATGTGGTTCCAACTAGTCAGCTTCTATCCCACAGCTACTCCCCACACCCCCGGGGACAAGGCAGCTCGTGGAGAGGGCTCTGGAGTCACTGAGCACCCCACCTCCTGCTCCTCTAGCCTCAGCTGCAGCATCCTCTGATGGAACTGGAGTAGAAACGCTGGGGTGACACAGAGGTGCCCTTCGCCCACGCTCTTCTACCTCCTTTGACGCCCCAGGCCTATGGAGAGGGGCTCTGGGCCAGGACCCAGAAGAGTTGTTACCAACTCGCTTCTGACACAGGTCCAGGCACCTCAAAACCCTGGGTGGTGAAGACAGTGGGCAAGCTCCTACCAGCTGTTCACCATGGAAGCCCAGGAAGCCGTCCTGGCTGAGCTGGGGCCACAGCTCACTGGGCAAAGCTCAGAAGCTCACACTCCTTTTCCACACTGCTTCCCAAAAAGCACCTAACCTACCTTTGGCTTTGGATAGCCTGACCTTACCATGGAGCTTCTCGTACATAACCAACTCCTGTTTTAGGGCACCCTACACCTCCTCCCGTGCCTAAACCACGCTCCCAGTGCTCCCACTAAGACATCGTGGGGTGGGCATTCAACACACCAACATCACTATTTGGAGCACCTGCCTGTATGGCCCCACAGAACCCGGAGCCGGGGGCGTTTCTCCACCGCTGAAGGTTCACACTTTGTCCCACCACCGTTTTGTTGTTGTCTCCCAGCACACCATCCACCCAAATGCTTTGGTAGGCATCCTCCTTCTCTATCCCCAAGTCTAGCTAGCATGGAGCGTGGGGACTCGCCGTTTCACTGGGCTTTAAGATGTCTGGTACACGGCCCCACAGAACCCGGAGCCGGGGGCGTTTCCCCACCGCTGAAGGTTCACACTTTGTCCCACCACCGTTTTGTTGTTGTCTCCCAGCACACCATCCACCCAAATGCTTTGGTAGGCATCCTCCTTCTCTATCCCCAAGTCTAGCTAGCATGGAGCGTGGGGACTCGCCGTTTCACTGGGCTTTAAGATGTCTGGTACACCTACCAGACAGAAGCCACCTCAGACCTCCCAACAGGACCTCTGGAAAATCCAACATCCCCTGTGTGACCACAGCTGCTTCACAGCAAACGCACAGTGTCACTAAAGTGTCTGGCAGTGCATCGCTGACCCCGCACCCACCCGAAACCCACCGCTGGACCAGACCATGAGAGTGACTCTAAGAACAGGCCCGGCACCCGTTTCCAGTCATTTATGA
>NW_010336707.1:3599-13062 GCF_000700745.2 Antrostomus carolinensis
GACACGGCAGCCCGGCAGCGGTAGGCGCTCAGCCGGCGGCAGACCGGGCACCGGAGCACAGGAATCTGTCCGGTTTGCCAGCACCTCTCGTGCCCACGCCACACGGAGCCAGTGAGCGGTGGGACCGGGGTGCCAGGAGCCCGGGACTAGGAACTGCAGATGGATGTGTGTGCTCCCACGGGCATGCCCGGGCCGAGCGAAGGCACCGCTGCCAGGTCTGTCACCCGCAACAGCAATTACAGATCATACAGGGTGTGTTCAGAGGCGAGAACACGTAGCAGAGCACAAACCTCCCAGGTAACGCCGGCGTGTGCCCGATCCACGCGATCTGCGGGGACGTGAGGGCCACACAGACACCACGGCCCGTGGTATGAACGAACAACCTCCCTCCAGCCAAGCCTTCCCTGCATGAGCAGTCTGGGGTGTGAAGAGGTGGAGAAGAACCTGTGGAGCCCACGGTGCAGAGCGGGCAGCTCAGGGGCTCAGCTCTGTGCCCAGCCACAGTCCCCATCCCGGGGAGACCTCTGCCAACAGAGCGCGTCCCGGGGCTGCCTGGCAGCCGGGCCTCCACGCAACATCAGCGGTTAAACACGCTAACAATATGTAGCTGATGGAGGCTGCACTCACCCTGTGTTTGCTTCTAACCCAAACCCTGACCTACGCCTTCCTCAAACACTCCTGCTCTGCCTTACCCTCAGCTGTCGTTATAAACAAGCTCAAACAGAACTGACAGGCTGGAGGAACACAACCCTGCAAAGAAAAACGTGGTGTGTAGGCACCATGGAAACCTCTGTACCGAGATGCTGGGAGTAGGAGGGAAGGCAGCCTGCCTCCGTGGGAAGGGCTGATACCCTGACCTACGCCTTCCTCAAACACTCCTGCTCTGCCTTACCCTCAGCTGTCGTTATAAACAAGCTCAAACAGAACTGACAGGCTGGAGGAACACAACCCTGCAAAGAAAAACGTGGTGTGTAGGCACCATGGAAACCTCTGTACCGAGATGCTGGGAGTAGGAGGGAAGGCAGCCTGCCTCCGTGGGAAGGGCTGATACTGGCCAGAGTGGGGGCTGGGGGCTGGATCCCCCCAACAGGCATCAGCTGTGCCTTTCCCACGGGGACAGCAAGGGCTGCAGGAACTGCTGCCTTCTCAGACCAGAGCCCTCTCAGCCTGCAGCAGATGGAGGAAGCTTCAGGAAAAAACTGAGGTGGAAAAAACTGCTGAGAGTAACTTAAATACATCAAGCCATTAAGAACCTTAAAGAAAGTCCACATGGTGCACGCTGGCAGCACAGAGGCCAATAACCGTGTCCTGGGCTGCACCCAGAGCAGCGTGGGCAGCAGGTGGAGGGAGGGGATTCTGCCCCTCTGCTCCGCTCTCCTCAGACCCCACCTGCAGTGCTGCCTCCAGTGCTGGGGCCACCAACAGCACAAGGACATGGAGCTACTGGAGCCAGTGCAGAGGAGGCCACCAGGATGATGCGAGGGCTGGAGCAGCTCTGCTGTGAGGACAGGCTGAGAGAGTTGGGGCTGTTGAGCCTGGAGAAGAGAAGGCTCCGGGGAGACCTTCTAGTGGCCTTTGAGTGCCTGAAGGGGCTCCAGGAAGGCTGGGGAGGGACTTTGGCCAAGGGCAGGGAGTGAGAGAACAAGGGGTGATGGCTTGAAAGTGGTAGAGGGGAGCTGGAGCTGAGATGTGAGGAAGAAATTGTTTGGTGTGAGGGTGGTGAGCCAGTGTCCCAGGTTGGCCAGAGAAGCTGTGGCTGCTCCTCCCTGGAAGTGTTTGTGGCCAGGCTGGATGAGGCTTTGAGCAACCTGGTCTAGTGGAAGGTGTCCCTGCTGCTGTCAGGGGGGTTGGGACTGGAGGAGCTTTAAGGTCCCTTCCAATCCAAACCATTCTATGTTTCTATGATTCTATGAAATTGGAAGACGAGCAGGGAAGAAAGTGGTAAGATCCTTACCTCCTGCAGGGGAGGTGAAGGAAACTGCAGAAGGAAGGATGTGGGCTGTGGTCAACACTTTGTGTGCCATGAAACAGAAGCCCCCAACGAGAACGTGGTTTTCCATGCTCACAGAGTTATGAATCTTGGTTCACAGGCTCAGTGCAGGTCTCGCCTGGGGACAAGGACTGGCAGATCAGAGACAGAGCGGGTGCTTCAGGTGCTTCTTGTTTGCTTGGCAAGAAGGTTCCTTGCCAAGTCTCAGCCATTTATTTAGCGATTCTCGTACGGACTCCAGGATGGGTGGTCTGTGGGGACCCTTCTGTACCACCGTAACCTGGTGTAACGTGGAACCAGCAGCACAAAGACCTCTCTGCAGAGACCTGGGAGAAGAGCTGGGTCCTGTGACTGCTGGGGTGGGTGAGCTTGGAGCCGAGGAAGCGAGGACACATGACATCCCTCCCTTCGCAGCCGCGGGAAGAAGAAATCCCACAGGATCACCCCGTGCCCAGAGGGGTCTGTCTGCCCACACATGGGGTCCCCCACCACAGCCGCTGCTGCAGCCAAAGACTCAAACCCCAGAGACTCGACAGAAAGGGCTCCAGCCCAGGGATGGGACTGAACCAGGGCTCTGAAAAGCCTCCAGGCTTTTAGGAAGAGCAGCATCGGCCGGATGAAACCCCAGGGCAGCAGAGATCCCCGGAGGTCGTGGAAAACATGGGCAAAGGGTTGTGCTAATTGAGGAAGAACTAAAAGCTCTGGGTTTGTTTAGCTTGCAGCGCTGCTTTGCAGCCTGCGGAATGTTAACATGGCAGAAGGCAGTACACAGAATAGCTGCGCGGATATTTTTGAACAGACACCCATTTTACAAGCCAAACTAACAAAGAAATATTCAAAGTTTGTTTTAATTTTTACCAAACTTCAGAGAAGAAAAATAGTGGCAGCATGGTGCTGGAATGTTTTGTAAAAAAGGCTGCTTGTTTCTCAGAGTAAGATTGAAAAAAACTAATCTTGAAAGGGCTGAAGGGAGACATGCCAAGCGCCTTCAAAGGGAGTTAAGGCTGCCACGGAGAGCACGAGAAGAGCGGAGTGGTGGAACAGATGGCTGAGGTCCCTGAGAACAGACAGACACTCGAAGTGCCTGCGGTGTCCTGCCCGCCCCGACGGCCCCTCCAGCGCTACCCCAGCTGGGGCTGCCCTTCCGTCAGCGCCCGAACCAGCCCACAAGCTCATGGCCACCAGCAAGGAGGTCTGGCTTCCTCCTCGGCCCCGGCACAGCTTCTGCCCCTCGCGCTCGCCCGCCAGCTCGGCAGGAGCAGAGCACCCTGTGTCCTCCTGCACCGGCTCACAGACGGCCCCGGCGAGCTGGCACGGAGCTGTCAGCAATGGCAGGTGTGGGAAACACCCCATCTGAGAGATGCTGCACCCCGAGAGCAGGACCCTCACTCGTGACCATGTTCCACACGAACAGGCTGCACTGAGGGTAAGGGGGGCACAGGCAGCCCCCCCACCAGAGACCATATCCCACAAGTAGGTGATGGAGACTGGTAATGGCGTGTCCTGGGAAACCCACCCCGTGCTGACAAACCAGAGGAGCTTCATCCCCTCTGTCTGGCAGAACAAAGCACCAGAGGTGACAGTTTCATCCCACCAGCATCGTGGGGCAGTCGTGCCTGAGAGGTGGCCAGTAGAATCACAGAATTGCAGTGGTTGGAAAAGACCTTTAAGATCATTGAGTCCAACCATAAACCAACACTATCAACTCCACCTCCAAACCATGTCCCTCAGCACCTCATCTACCCGTCTGTTAAATCCCACCAGGGAAGGTGACCCCACCACTTCCTGGGCAGTCCGTTCCAACACTTGACTACCTTCTGGTGAAGAAGCTTTTCCTCATATCCAATCTAAACCTCCCCTGGTACAACTTGAGCCCATTTCCTAAAGCAAAGACCAGGGAAGCACCAGCACGGAGCTGAAGTCAATAAGGCTGGAATAGGAGGTGACACCTCCCACGTGGGTAACTCCCACACTTGGACGGCTGCTCTGAGGGTGACAACTGTGGATGCACATCCAGACCGCCACTCAGGATCTGCCCTGTTTCTGCTAGGTCAGAAGGTCTAGCCTGTGCAGCAGTACCTGGTCAGGGATCAAGGCTCTGCTATGGCCAGCAGGAAGGGTGAGGAGCTCAAATATTGCCTTTCAATATGTGAAGACATCCAGGTGCTCTCAGATCAACACTCTCTCCCTCACAAGCATGAGCCACCGAGAAGCTGTTCCCTTCTCCCAGCACAGCAGCAGCCCCAGGTCCTCTCTCCCTTCCACGAGGCAGAGGCCCCTGTGCATTTCCACTTGGCCACACTAAAAAACAGGTTTTTCTTGGGGATTTGAAGAAGTATCAGAGAACCAGGAGTATCCGAGGCACGAGTCGCGAGTACTCACCACCTTCAGCTCAGGCACCGAGCGACTCAGGGTCCATTCCTGGCTGTTCACAAACGAATCTGCAGAACAGAGAGAAGAAATCATCAGGTCACCGTGGTCTCCCTCGAGATCCCAACAAGGATCCTACCACGCTCCCCCCAGGTAGGACATTTATGGCTCTTCCCTCCCTTCCACCTTGTCCACACACACGAAGCTGCGCGAGGTCCCGACGCTGCCCGTGCCCAAGGCTCTGCAGCCGGAGCTCTGGAGGGGAAGGAGCAGCGGAGCCGAGGGCAGCGCAGGACCCAGGCACCGTGGGCGCACAAAGATCCCTACAGCATCCTCTTCCTCGAGGGATATGAGGAAGCACCAGAGACCAGAGGCCTTTTTGGGAGGCAGAAGCTGTAGAGGACCCCGAAGCGAGGGCAGGTAGCGGTGGAAGCGGTGCCCCGAGCGCTGCACTCGGGCTACACCCCCAGTGCCGTACGCAGCGAGATGCAGAGCTGCAGGCGCGCGATAATCCACGCTCATGATTGAAAGTGAACACAATTAATTACCTGTATGTTATGTAATTCGCAGAACATTGTCATAGGCTTCAGAAGGTTGTAACAGTCAGGAACGGCTTTGAGCGGCGCAGGAAACACCCTCAAAATCACAAACACTTCATTTACATGCAAACAACAATCTCCAGGAGCTGGTCAAACAACTGACTGCCCAAACCAAACCAGACTCACCGGAGGAGGAGCAAGAGCCTGGAGAACACCTTGAACATCAGAAGTAGCCAGCAGCCACTCCTCACAGAACCTTCCTTTGCCTGGGACTAGGAAGCACATCCTCCAGCCAAAGCCAGATGGCTATGGGGCAGGGGGGCAAACAAAGGAGCAGCACTTGTTCTGTTGTTAATAGCATGAAAATAATGCGGGATTTTCGGAGACCGGAAGCCTGTGGCAGCGCTGCTCCTTCAAGAACCTGTCATCAACTTGCCAAATTCACCGCCACTGACTATTGCAGAAATGCAAATGGCAGATGGGTTCAAAAAGGGACGAGGTGAATCCACGGCACCCAACGGTTAAACACGCCAGCCCGGGCGCTACCGCTGCTCAAGTCACCCGCGGCCACGGTGGGACGCCAGGCCAAGGGGGAGGATGGCTCTAGACCTGTCCCGGTGTCCCATCCCAGCTCGTCACCGCCCACCGCTGCTCCCGGCACTCCCGACCCCACCACTGCACTCGCGGGGCAAGTCCCAGCTCTCAGTGCCGGCACCGGCACTGCCAAACCGGCCGGGCAGGCTGGCGGCTGCAGGTCTCTGCCGAGTAGGTGTTTCACCCGGGGCTGTGCCAAGCACCGCAGGCTGAAACCAGGGCAGTGCAGGAGACACTGCCAGACCCAGGCAGGGTCTGAGGGCACCACCGGGCTCTGCAGCTCGGCCAGGACCAGCCAGTGGCCATTGTCACCCCCACCCACCTTCCTGCCCTGGGAGCTCCCGGGGAAGGTGGGACACACAACGCCACATCTCTCCATCTCCGGGTAACGCCTCGTCTCATCTCTCCCCACCTCACCCGGGGAACTGGTGGGAGATGCACAGCCCGAAGCTGTGAGGGGAAGTGTCTGCTCCAGCTGTGGGGGCTGCAGGGCTTACGGGGGTTCCAGCCCTTTGTGCCAGCACATCCACATGCTGGTCCACGCTGCTCCACGTGCATGAGGGGAGAAAGAGACAACAGGCCACTGCGCCTTCATCGGCACTTGCGCAGCCACTGGCACTCACAGGACTCAGCGTGTTTCTCCATCGTGCCAAAACCAGGTACGAACGGGGTGCTCATCCCTGGAGCTTACCTTTCATACACTCATTTATTAACACTTCTTGTTCAGAAGCTACAGACACATACAGCACAAGCCTGACGCAGGAACACAAGGTTATTTATAACCCTCACGAAGGTTCTCAAGAACGTTTCTGCGTGGTCTCTGTCTTTCACCTCTTCCTTCTTTTTCTAGGCAAAGGTAAAATCTTTAGTAAAACAACTAATAAGTCAGGAGGAACATGGTAACTCCTGGAGCCCTTCCAAAAAGATGACAGCACACCTGTATTTCCAACTGCATTACCTGGTCTAAAAAAAGCTGTCACCTCCACCTGTACCTCCTGCTCCGCTTAGTCCCTGTCAGCTACCTGCGACGGCTAAAGCACCATCGGGACGTTCTCCTTTCCTGGCGTTCCCCTCCCTCCAGGTGAGATGAGGCACCACACCTGCACTGCTGCACTGCAGGAACCTGCTTCTCGAACTAGGAAAAACCAGGGAAACCAAGCAGATCTTCTGAGGGGCTCCAAACGGAGCCCAGGTCAAAGGCACTCCCCGAGGTGGCCTTAAGAAAGGAGAGAGGTAGAGGGAGGCCTGGAGAGGGCAGGCTCTTCTCTTCTCTCTTCTGTTCTCAGAAGCTCAGGATAGAGAAACCCTCCAGATTTTCACTAGCTGTCTCCTGTGCTAACTACACCAACAGATCTTTGGTTTTTCACCCAGGTTCAGGAGTCCCTGAGCAACAGTCTGATTTTTGACTTGCTGTGACGGCCGCTGAGTAAATCTCAACACAAATTCATAACTGTGATGGAACACCAATGTAACCACGCTCAGCCACACAACACGTTAAATTATTAACCATCAGCAGCACACTTAACCCAAACCCCCACCGAACCCCTGCCACCTCTGCTGGTCCATCAGCTCCCAACATCTGCCAAGTCTGAGCTTCAGCCCAGGCCACCAGCCAGCCCTGGTGATCACCCCGGTACGTCCCAGCGGGTGCACGGCATCGTCAGCCCGCGGGTCCCGGAGCACCCATGGGTGCCAGTGTGGTGGCACCTCTGCGCAAGCAGGAGCACAGTGACAGTATGTGGTGCTGACCCCACATGTGTCTGCAGCCCCTGACTCCTTCAGCTCAGTGATCTGTGGTTTGTCTATTGAGAAAACCTCAAAAACCTCTCCTTTGAGTAACTGTTGTGTCTCCTTTTAAAACCCAGTGACATTTCACTTCCATGTTGCTCTTTAGCCAGGAGTTTCAGGAGCAGAAACAGCCATTCCCTGAAAACCCCCTTTCTTCTGGTTTAGGCTCAATTTCACAGGATGCTCCCAGCCAGCCTGGCCAGCACCACCCCACCTTTCACCGCAACCCCTCTTCTCCAGAGTCCAGCTGTTGGATCACTGCTCGTGCAGAAGCTGTTGTGCACCTTCCACCCTCCCTGCTGTCCTCTTCCAGTACCTCCTGTTAGCAGGAGAGGACACATCCACCACCCAGGTCGCTGTGCAAAGCATCTCACCTGCAACAGGAGGAAGGCAGATGGCTCTAGTGGAAGGTCCCATGTGGCTCCAGCCCCTGACCCTGCCCAGGTCGCCCAGTTGCCTCACTGCTGGAGAGCCAGCTGTAATGGTACAGAGATCTACCTGCAGCGTTTCGGGGCTGAGATAGCCCCAGCGTCAGTGCTCGCAGAGGTGGGGATCAATCCACTCTTGTTCCAGTACCCAGGAGGGTACAAGCAAGAGCTCACAGACAACGTGACCAAAGGAACAGAGACTAAGGTGGAAAAGCCTTGAACTGAAGATGGCTACGGGATTCCTTCACAATCACCTGGACGAGTTACTGAGACACAGACTCTGTAAGGGCCAGTTCTCTTTGTGGCCTCCTCCAGAGGGTCCCAGGTGTCAGGATCAGAAGACCCTCGTGTCCATCTGCCTCCCCAGGTCACAGCCGCACACACAAACCCTTCCACCCATGAACTCCTACATGAACAAAAGCACCCCTCATTCAGGAGAACATCCCACCCTGACTGAACTGCCTGTATGGAGCCCCCCTCCTCGCACCGACCCACCCACCCGCCCTCTTTCCTTCCCATCAGCTGAGTGAGCGGAGCTGCTCAAGGTGTTTTCTGCCACAAGGATCAGGGAGGAAGCGAGGCAGTGCCTGGGCAAAGCAGAGCAGGAGGCGAGGAGGCTGCGTGTGCCCACACACCGGGGTAGGCACACATCCTCTGCCTGCACCTTGCAGAATGTCTGGGAAGCTTCCCAGCTCCTGCAGAAGCGTGGAAGGAGCGTCACGGTGTCCTGCAGCACGTCCTCCAACGCCACTTCCCAACAGCCAGCTCACTCCACAGCGAGCCTGTCTCGTGCAGAGAACGGTGACTACTGAGGAAGAGCGCTCGGACCACGCTCCCCTCCATGCCCAAGTGCTGGCACTGACTGGCCAGGCTCCAGTTCTGGCTTGGGACAAGCTTCCTGCAGAGCTTGGGGCCTTCTGCAACCCTGCCTGAAAGCTGGAGCTCCTCAAAACCTAAGGAGGTATTAGTGGCTTCCCCAGGTTAATCCAGCAGCGTGTCCACACGTACACTTCTAGCACTCCCCACAGACCATGGGGAGAAGCTTGGTTGTCCAAAGGAGGAAAAATAAATCACTTCAGCTGCATCAACCTGTAGCACAACATCTCCTCCTGCCCCAAGCACCCAAAGAGCCGGGTCCAGAGATGTGGCAGTTCCCACAGCACCTGAAGAACCACCATTACGAAGCCTTGACTCACACCATTCCCACCTACCACCTAGACAAGCTACTCAGGATGGTCAAGAGCATCAGCTAATCCAGGAAGGCCTGGGGATCCGGAGCACGATCTACGTTCACACATCAGGCTGGGGTCCACATCACAAGAGAGTCTTTCACATCAGTCGCTAACTGGCCCTCGGTCCTTTCTGCTCCCAGGACACATCACTCTCCCCTCATCACACCAGGGGACACACACAACCCACGCAGGTCATGCTGACATCTGGGTGACCCATGGCTAGTCCTGAGGCACCCACTCGCAGGGCCAAAGACACCTTGTTGGTCAGCTCCCACGGCACCCGAAGCCCCTGTGTCCTGCAGCCACCAGCACCCGTAGGGACAGCTCCATCGCTGGGTTTCCAGATAATTCCCCAGCACTGAGCCCTCCTCGTTGTTTTCTTTCACTTCTGGTTTCCTCCACTACCAGCAGCTTCTCGCAGGAGCGAGCGCGGCAGCCGTGTGCGGGCGGGTGCGGATGACACCCACGGAGCTGTCAGGAAGGGACCTCAAGAGCAGTTTCTCAACCCCCCAAAACAGCCGC
>NW_010336707.1:13116-13442 GCF_000700745.2 Antrostomus carolinensis
ACCTGGCTGCTGAAAATCGCTGACACGACTCGCTGATGTCAGCTCCGTCCATCCCAAGCGCTGATTGTTTGCTGCTAAAATGCAGCAGATGGAGGTTTCCTGCGCTTCATCACAGAATCACAGAGTGGTTGAGGTTGGAAGGGACCTCTGAAGGTCACATCTAGTCCAACCCCCCTGCTCAAGCATGGACTCCTAGAGCACAGGAACCAGGATTTTGTCCAGGTTCTGAACATCTCCAGGGAGGGAGATTCCACACCCTCTCTGGGCAGCCTGTCCCAGGGCTCTGGCACCCTCACAGCAGAGAAGTTCTTCCTTATGTTCAGGAG
>NW_010336707.1:13558-17745 GCF_000700745.2 Antrostomus carolinensis
CCGCGGAGCTGTCTTTTCTCCAGGCTGAACAGGCCCAGCTCCCTCAGCCTTTCCTCGTATGAAAGATGCTCCAGCCCTTTCATCATCTATTCTGTGTATCTGTGGCTGTCACACACCAAACCAGCGTGAGATAAGGGTGTGGGAGTCCCCCCTGGGATGACCCCAATCCCCGCGGGGCTGCCAGACCCTCCCCACCCGCAGTGGGGAGCAGGGGGAGGTGCAGGGGGTGACGCCAGCCCCTCGGGCACCGCTCCCCACTGCAAGAGACAGGAGATCCCTGTCTCCTCCCAGGGGGAAAGAGCAGAGACGTGGAAGCACCCGGCGAGCCGAGCCACCAGTGACCCAATCCAACGTGCCAACCAAAACCCGGGCAGGCAGATGGCACCTTCCCCGCAGGAGCTTGTTTAGCAGAGATGGCCTCCAGCTGGGTAACACCTTCACCAGCTGTCCTCTCCCTCATCACTAGGGTTCATGTGGGCATCCAGGAGCAGCAATTCACTCCATTAGCTTATAGAATCATAGAACCATGGAATGGTTTGGGTTGGAAGGGACCTTAAAGCTCATCCAGTCCCAACCCCCCTGACAGCAGCAGGGACACCTTCCACTAGACCAGGTTGCTCAAAGCCTCATCCAGCCTGGCCACAAACACTTCCAGGGAGGAGCAGCCACAGCTTCTCTGGCCAACCTGGGACACTGGCTCACCACCCTCACACCAAACAATTTCTTCCTCACATCTCAGCTCCAGCTCCCCTCTGCCACTTTCAAGCCATCACCCCTTGTCCTGTCACTACCTGCAGCTTCACTGCTGGACTAGCTGCAGCGTTTGGTGTTCCACATTCAAACACACCCAGTCACTCTTCCTCCCTCTTCTCACTGTTATTTAATAACCCAGCAGAGACCAGACTGGCAGGGCTGTGGCTGAACACCTTCCCCAGGCGCATCTGAGAGAGCTGGGGCTGCTCAGCCTGGAGAAGAGCAGACTGAGAGGGGACCTGATCAATGCTGATCAATATCTAAAGGGCGGGTGTCAAGAGGATGGGGCCAGACTCTTCTCGGTGGTGCCCAGTGACAGGACAAGGGGCAAAGGGTAAAAACTGGGGCACAGGAGGTTCCACTTAAACATGAGGAGAAGCTTCTTTCCTGTGACAGGCTGCCTAGAGAGGGTGTGGAGTCTCCTTCTCTGGAGATGTTCAAACCCACCTGGATGCAGTTCTGTGCAACCTGCTTGAGATGGACCTGCCTTGGCAGCGGGGTTGGACTGGATCATCTCCTGAGGTCCCATCCAACCTACACCAGTCTGTGATTCTGTGATCCGATCTCAAAAGCAGGAACAGAGGACTCAGGGCACCACTCACACGCCGAGAGCCTCGGTGCAGCCAAACAGCCGTGGAAGGGGCTGGCCAGGCCCAACGACCCCTCACCCCGGCTGCTCCCTTCCTCGGGTGAAGAGCAGCAGGTTCATCCACCTCCTGCTTCAGAAGCGCTACTGCCAGACACATTTGGTCTCCACACACAGCAACTAATAATTAACCAACTCATGAGCCAAACCACCATGGAACTAACCTGGACACTGAAACCCTGGACACTAAAACCAGCCTTGAAAGCAGGTCAGAGGCTGAGCAAACCCAGTGCTGCCCACACAAACCGTGTTCCAAAGGACCCGTCAGCCCGCACACACAGAGAAAAGGGCAGCAGAGTGCAACGAGCCTGGGCAGAGCCACCTCTTCCAGGCTGGGCTTGATAAATACTCAACGCTGGTGATGCTGGAGGGAAGAGAGATGTCTCCAGGTCATGGACCAAGGGAGGCAAGGCTGGTGTTCCCGTCAGAGAGCTCAGCCAACGTGGATACCCCGTGCAGGACACGATCTCAGCAAGGATTATCTGATCAGCACAGTGAAAGGAGAGGATCTTGTGTACCTCTGGGAAAAAAGGGTGAGATCACGAGCTGCTGCCCTGGCTCCTCAGCTGCTGCCATCACCCTACGTACGCTGTGCAAAGGAGCCATACGCTTTAAGCCTCTCAGCACCTACTACTTTCCAGTTCACATCCAGAAACACGCAGACCAAAGAACCACACCAAATCCTCTCTGCTGTGACAGACAGAAAGGGTCTGCTGAAAGGGACAACCCAGTGGAGCTGGTGAGGTGGAGAGACAGATAACCCACCACTTACCCAACACAAGGGCTCCCATGGGGACCTACCTCACCAGTAAAAACCTGTTCCAAATGTGTCTGACCTCAGCTCTAGCTGTTCAACCCCACAAGCAAAGGCAGGCTAAGATTAAAAAGACGCTGTTTACTGAAGTTCCCTCTTCCTACGGATGCCTGTAGACTGTCATCAGAACACCTCCGCACCCACTGCACACACCTCCTCCAAGCTCAGCCTCAGAATGAGGCCCTCCAGATCTGTGTCCTAACAACTCTTTCCTTGATACCTTCCACACTTCTTAAGTTTTTCTGGAGTGTGGACACCAGACTGGATTCAGCACTCGAGACGTGGTCTCTAAACCCATCACGCCCTCTCTGCTCCTCACCAACACTCCCAGCTAAGCTGAGGCAGGTACCAACAAGAGATAATACATATCATTATCTCCTCAATTCACTATGCAAACTTCACCTTATTAATGTAAAACACCTCCCTCTTCTCCCAGTAGACTTCTCTCACACATGCCCTACACGCTAGTCCTCTACATGGCCAAACACCTCACAGGAGAAAAAGGGAGTTATCCTAAACCTGAAAGCACCTTAAAAAGCAGGGCATCTTTCTGGGAGAGGGAGCATGACTGTGAGGAACCCTTCCTGAGCTGTGGGGTCCAGACCCACTGTCAGAGGTGCTGCACCCATGACACGACACGCAGGGAAAACTCCAACCCCAAACCCGTCCAGTTTTTCCAAGCCTATGGGAGGGCTTCTTCAGAACTGCACTAGTGACACCTCAGTACCTAGAAACGTTCCTCTGAACCATTATTTGTGGCCAGTCCAAGCTGGCTGGACTCTGTGTTGACTTTGCTCTCTATCTCCCAGGGCTCCTGCCCCCCTCTTGGTGCATTTACAGAAGGTCACCCTTCCTGTCAGCCTTCATCCCGCCACACAAACACCAGCTCCTCAAGTCTTTTTTGGGTAACAAACTCTGCATTCCCCTGATCGCCCCTCCCTGTGCCTGGTCCAGGCTGAACCCTTCCATCAGCAGGGAGCAAACATGACCCACGCAGTCCGAGGAGGTCTAGGGGAGCAGCACCGACTCCTCCTGACTCTCCAGTGGGCCAGGATTTTTGGCCCTTGGGTGCCAGGCAGAGTGCAGCCTGGATGGGTATCTCAGTTTGCTATAAACAAAATCCTCCAGTTACTGTGAATCAGGGCAGCAGTGTTGGCTTGGATCTCTGCCTGGACTCACACATCCAGCTTTTCCAAAGCGCTGATAACCGCAACTGCAGCTGCACCCCCTCGGGAGGGCGTGTTGGGACTCTATCAGCAGCTTTCCTAGGGCTAAGGTGGGCAGCACTGGTAGAAAGCATCAAAGTTTTTGAATGTTGAGAGGGTTTTAGAAACACCACTGGCCTGCAAGTCTGAAATATGAACGGGGCAGAGATCTCCTGAGCTGCTGCATCCAGCCAGCCCATGTTGGAGCAGCGCTAAGGTTGTGCACATCCAATCCATGGTGTCCTGGCTTAGGGGCTCACTGCTCCCACCAGAGTGAGCCCCAGCCCACAGACCAACGTGCTGAGTGGAGAGACGATGGGGAGACAGGACAAGCAACAGTGGTTTTGGTCTGCAGACTTCACCACTGCTTCTCCACACCTTGCTGATCTCAAGAGGACGCTGGTTGGTTAGGTATAACCAAGCAGATAATGGTAAAAATACTGTTCTAAGTGAAGACCAAACCAAAGGGTGAACTTTGCAGCTCCAGCAAGCAGGGCTCGCTCTGCTGTGACGAGTCCAGAAAGGTCATCCCCGAGCTTGTGTCCCCACTACGAGCCATGGTGGCAGATGCTGACCACCCTGAGAACCACCGCTCTGGCATCAGCTGCCTGGTCACTGCTAGAGAGGTCTCCAAGCCCTCCCCGGCGAAGCCTCAGAAGGCTCTCCAGCAGCTGGACCCACGGAGCACCCAAGTGAGGACACCAACACAAGGGCTCAACCTCAGCTGCACCTCTGAGAACGCGGCCGCCGGGCTGGCTGCTGCTGGCGC
>NW_010336708.1:0-7600 GCF_000700745.2 Antrostomus carolinensis
CTTGTACTGTGCAGGGACAGGAGTTGGGCTCCATGATCCTTGTGGGTCCCTCCCAGCTCACAACACTCTGGGATCCGATGATTCCTGCAATGTTCTCCTCCGGAGCGCTCCCACCCCACCTCAGCTCTCCAGCTGGTTTCCCACACCAACACCCAGCACCCACAAGCCCAGCAGCAACAACCAAAGTTTCCAGATCAGGGCTCAGCTACTCAGACACCAGCAACATCATCTCTTACAAATCATGACAGCAAATAATTCAGGGAGGGGAAAAAAATGATTCTCCAACTCACTGATCGTGGTGAAGACGCTTGTGAAGCAGAAGTAATCCACAGCGTTGAGTGAGAGCAGGTGATACAGGAACTGTTCTCGTTCTTCTTCACAGCGCAGGAAAGCGTAACGCTTGTAAAGTTTCCTGGTAGAAACAAAAAAGCACCATGTATCTTAGAAAGGGTTTGAACCTCAAGACACCAAATGAAGAGCTTGATCTTCATGGGAGGTATGTGAAGTGAGGTTCCTCAGCTAACACAAGCTGCTAGAAACCCACAGTGGGCATTTACCCGCTGTGGTAAGAGGTGTTCTCCAGACCACTCTCAGCTCCACACCACCACAGCAAGGCTGCAGAGTTCACCTCATGAAAGGACCACTTTTGGTTTTGCTACGAAGCACAGAGAGAAGCTGATACTGCTGCCCCACCAGACCTGAACCAACATACAGCAACCCCGTATCTTCCCACTGCAGGACAGCCTTGTCTAGTAACCTCATCTTCCTCAGAAACCTCACCAGCAGGTACCAAACCACAGAAGCCACCAAGGAGCAGGTGTCCTCCAGCCACTCTTTAGTTCTCGCAAACCCAGTGTCCATCACTAGTTGCCCAAAGCAGCACAAAGGAGTTAACCTGGACCTGCTCTGAGAAAGCACAGAGCTTGTGATGCTGCCTGCAGTCTGAAGGCAACAGACTCCCAAAAAGCTGCTAAGGTAGAGAGATGTAGATGGAACTTCAGGAAAAGACAGGTCTGCCACCATGCCCTCAGCTCATCACCCAAGATGTGACTGTCTCCAGCTACTCCTCTTTCTTCCCGTTAGCAGATTTGAGTATTCGGGAGCTTCTGGCATAGAATCATTGAATGGTTTGGGTTTGGAAGGGACCTTAAAGCTCATCCAGTCCCAACCGCCCTGCCATCAGCAGGGACACCTTCCACTAGACCAGGTTGCTCAAAGCCTCATCCAGTCTGGCCTTCAACACTTCCAGGGAGGAGCAGCCACAGCTTCTCTGGACAACCTGGGACACTGTCTCACCACCCTCTGGGTGAAAAATTCCCTCCTCAGATCTCACCTCAATCTCCCCTCTCTCAGTTTCAAACCATCTCCCCTTGTCCTGTCACTCTCTGCCCATGGACAAAGTCTCTCTCCCTCCTGTTTCTAAGCTCCCTTCAAGCTCTGGAAGGCTGCAGTGAGGTCTCCCCGGAGCCTTCTCTTCTCCAAGCACCATCACACGTGTAACATCCCAGAGCCAGTTCTGCGAAGAGCCGTGTGCCATAGCCAGGATGTTCTCATCAGGGTTGGGGATTGCTTTGAGAAAACAAAGTCAGGGACATCTACACCAGGAGATCCTCAAGTGGGGGTGCTTGCAAAAGGAGGCAAAGCTGGGGGAGCTGCTGCTTCACTTGCACAAGATCTACTGACTGCTGGGCCACAGAGTGGCTTGGATCAACGCACGGATTAACCAAAACCTAACGCCTCCTTCCTGAAAACTGCCATTTGTTTTTCCAGGCAGACAAACAGACTTCTGCACCTCCTCCCCCAGCTGCCCTCAGCTCTTCCATCACTTCTGGCTGGAAACCACAGAACCCAAACTGGTCCTGCGGCCTGAGCCTTGCACAGCCCCTTCACACACCACCGAGGAAGACATGAAAGAAAGTGAAGCTCTGAGGAAAAAAAGCCGGCTTACTTGGCAAGTGCCTGGTTGGAAAGTAGCTGCTTCAGGTGCTGAGACAAAAGCTTCTTCTCCAAAGAAAGTCTGATCCAGGCTCGGGCTCGCCCCACGTCAGTCTTTATCTCACTCATGTTCTGAACGTGCCTGAGACAGGTGGGAAAAAAATAATAATAGATGAATCATAAATCATAATCATCATCTGCCACGCTTCAAATGGCAACATCCAGCGTGAGCCAGCAGCTGAATCGGAAAATCACAGAATCATCACAGAACGGTTTGGAAAGGGACCTTACAGCTCACCCAGGTCCAACCCCCCTGCCAGCAGCAGGGACACCTTCCACTAGACCAGGTTGCTCAAAGCCTCATCCAACCTGGCCACAAACACTTCCAGGGAGGAGCAGCCACAGCTTCTCTGGCCAACCTGGGACACTGTCTCACCACCCTCACACCAAACAATTTCTTCCTCACATCTCAGCTCCATCTCCCCTCTGCCACTTTCAAGCCATCACCCCTTGTTCTGTCACTCCCTGTCCTTGGCCAAAGTCCCTCCCCAGCCTTCCTGGAGCCCCTTCAGGTACTGGGAGGCCACTAGAAGGTCTCCCCGGAGCCTTCTCTTCTCCAGGCTGAACAGCCCCAACTCTCTCAGCCTGTCCTCACAGCAGAGCTGCTCCAGCCCTCGCATCATCCTCGTGGCCTCCTCTGGACTGGCTCCAGTAGGTCCATGTCCTTCTGCTGTTGGTGTCCCCAGCACTGGAGGCAGCACTGCAGGTGGGGTCTGAGGAGAGCGGAGCAGAGGGGCAGAATCCCCTCCCTCCACCTGCTGCCCACGCTGCTCTGGGTGCAGCCCAGGACACGGTTATTGGCCTCTGTGCTGCCAGCGCACGTTGCCGCCTCATGTTGAGCTTCTCCTCCCCCAGCACCCCAAGTCCTTCAGCCCTCCAAAGCTCTGCGTACCATCAGCTGGGGCTGAACTGACCCCTGAAGGCCTCTGTGCATTGCTGAGCGTCAGGGAATGTGGTAATATTTACTCCAAAGAAAATCCAACAAAGTCATGCTGTGACTGATGCTTTTTACGTCGACTGCTGTAGTCTCACTGCCTTGTGCTTTCCCTCCATCTGTTACACCCGAGCGTGGGCTTTGCCTTATATTTGGGCCCTGTTTTATTTGAGGAAAAAGGCTCTCTTGTTTCTAGAGCTTCTAACATATCTGGATTGGGGCCTTAAGGGCAAAACTGCAAAGTGCAACTTAGTGCTGTCCAGAAATACGTGTCCCTCTGCACAACTGAAGTGGGCACCAGACCTACCCGAATCCCCAAACGCAGGGCTGCCCCTGCCATCCACGCTGAGGGGGCTGTATCTGTACCTACATATAGGAAGCACCATCAGGAAGAAACAAACAACAGGAGTAATGGAAGCTTGCCAGTGGCAAAGCCTTGGTTACTGGAAACCCCTTTAAAAAAGAAAAATAAAAAAAGAAAAAAAAAATTTTTTTAAACTTTCCTCCTGTTTCTTAATGTGACTCATGGACAGTTCTCTGATCACAGAATCCCAGAATTGCCTCTACTGGAAAAGACCATTAAGCTCATGGAGTCCAACCATGAACCCAACACTGACCAGTCCCTGACTAACCCATGTCCCTCAGCACTGTGTCTACACGACTCTTCAATCCCTCCAGGGATGGGGACTCCACCACTGCCCTGGGCAACCCCTTCCAATGCCTCAGAACCCTTGCAGCAAAGAAATTCTTCCTCACATCCCATCTCAACTGCCCTGGCCACAACTGGAGCCCATTTCCTCTTGTCCTGTCCCTTGGGCCTTGGTTGAACAGACCCACCCCCACCTCTCTCCACCCTCCTCCAAGGGACTTGCACAGAGCCACAAGGTCTCCCCTCAGCCTCCTTTTCTGCAGGTTCCACAACCCCAGTTCCCTCAGCCGCTCCAGCTCGCCAGAAACATGAAAAAGACTCAGTAATTGGTCTCTGTGTCAGCAGAAGCAGAGTGTAACAGAACAGAGCATTCAGGAACTCAAATTTCTTTCACTCTCAATTGCAAGAGTCAGAACAGCTCTATTTTTATCTATTTTCATCATCGACAACCTAAGTGTGAGCCCCGCGTGCTCACCATCACACAGCAAACGCTTCTCGGCAGGGCGCTGAACAGCAATTTCCATGTAACTCCCTGGGCTGGGATTTGCTTTTACTCCCACTAGGAATGAAGAAAAATCTATTTTCCCTGTCAAACAGAAGCCTGGGGTATGTGAGACATACCCTGTGCAAACAGTTGTGCTGACAGAAGAGGTCAGAGCTGCTCAGCATGGCTGTGTCCCCGTGGGTGGTGTGCACGCTCCTGATCCCAGCACGGTCAGGAATGAGCCGTGCCAGCTCGTCCCGTGCAGGTAGCAGGTCTCCGCTAAGCCAGACTGCAGCAGGGTAAGCAGCACTGCCAAGAGCACAGAACCCGGGGAGGAGGCACGACACAGGCGTGAAAGTAAGAGCTGGTAGCAAGGAAGGGCCTGCCTGAAGGGGAAGGACCCTTTCTGATGATCTCAAAAGTCTTCTTGATGTTCTCAAAGGTCTGTGTAGTGGACAGGTATGGTTGGATTCAATGATCTCAAAGGTCTTTTCTAACCAAATGATTCTATGAAAACATGAACCCAGTTGGACCAAAGGTTTTGGGGAGTTGCCTTGGCACTGAGTGGTCTGGCTGGACACGCAGTGATGTGCCCGAGGGGTGAGGCTGTACTGGAGACAGGCTGCAGCAGGAGTCTGCTGGAGAGCTGGGAGAGGAATGGGAGAGGTGCTGCAGGTCCTGGACCAGCAGGGAGAGGTTGAAGGGCATAACCCAAACACACTTGTGCAGAGAACCAAAATAAAAACCTTGAGCATCTTCCTTACCACATCTAAGATGCCTGGCTTTGTGAGGGAGGCAGAGGACACGCCACGTTACCTGTGGCACAGGCTCATCGCACATTCAGGGTGTGACTGTGATCCAGCCCCACTTTCTAAGCTGTTTACATAACCTTGCCCGAGCCATCAAAACCAAGCTGTGCTCAAGGCAATGCCCTTAGTTCAGTCAGCGCTGCAACCCTGGCAATTTAACAATTACCCATCCTTCTAACTTCAGCATAAGTCTGTGTGTGCAAATGTCCTGGCTTTGCTGGGACAGAGTTAATGTTCTTCTCAGCAGCTGGAGCAGCTGTGTGTTGGGTTCAGTGTGGGATTTGTGATGAGAAGAATGTTGATCAGGTACCAATGTCATTAGTTGCTGCTGCAGCCCAAGCTCATTGTGTTTGGGGAGTTGCAGGTGCAAAGGGCTGGGAGGGGGGAAGCGCAGTAATTAGCAAAACCCCAAATTGGCATTTGGCTCTGCCAATGGGATATTCCATCTCCTATCCCAGCATGGGCAGGACATGAACCAGGGCTGACTGGAAATCGGGGGGATTCTCTCAGGGATCGCTCAGGCTCTCGCTCTTCTGGGGTTTGGGGACTGTCTGTGCTCTGGGATCACTGGCTGGCACAGGCTGGGCATCGGTCAGCGGGTGGTGAGCAACTGCACTGGGCATCACTTATTTGTATATTCTATTATTATCATATTATTTCAATTACTAAATTGTTTTATATCAACCCACGACTCTCCTCACCCTTTTCCTTCCAATTCTCTCCCTACTCCCTGGGTGTGGAGAGGGTAAGTGAGTGACTGTGTTTGGCTGCAGCCAAAGGAATGAAACCACCACAGCAAACCAGTATTAAGCAGCATTCCTTTCTTCCAAGCAGGAGAAAGTACACCATGAAATTACAGCTGACAAATTCAACTCACCATCTGCCCAGCGTTTTCTATGACCAGCCGTGTTTGTGAACCATCACAGATACCCATTACAGAAGTTAGCGTTCTGCTTCTGCAATTTTTCTCCAGAAAGCAGTAGAAACACTCTCGTGATTCCAGCAAGAGAGCTCAGATATGTGCTGGGCTTTCACTACTCTGGAGGAAGATGAAAGGTGTGCACACAGCAGTGAGGGCACCCTGCCTCCTCTGTCAGCAACCCCCTCCCAGCACGTGCTTTTCCGCTCCAGATCCTCCTTCCTCCTTTCCTCAGGCTGACCCTCTACACACCTGTCAGCCTCACAGGACTGAATTAAGTAAATAGCTGCCATGTCCCATGAGAGGGATGCTAAAATGACAGACACGTGTTCAAAATGAACTCTTGGCATTATACTCCTAATTACACCACACAGATTCTCCCTCTCTCTTTCACATCTTGTTTTAGCCTTACGTGGCATGTCATCCTCTTAGAAATCAGAGCACAAGGCTCACACTACAAAGCATCAGACAAAAAGGTTGCACGCTGCAGGTGGGAAGTACAGACATTTTCTGACTAAAAGGCTGACTAATCTGTGGGATCTCACATCAGGGGAAAAAAAAAAGTATCAGTAATAACACAGATGGTAAAAATCACATCACTGTAACAATGTTTTCGTGAACTAAATACAATTACTCTTATTTTTGCCGTAAGATTTTTTTGCCATATTTTTATGTGGAAGAAGGATATGGTATTACAAAAACAACACTCATGTTGCCTCACACATTAAATTGCTAGCAATTGCTAGCAGCTCTCTACAGATGAGCACTACTGAATTACTCCTCGCCTCTTTCCACGGCGCTTTTGCCCCACTGCGATGCTTTGCTATGACAAGCGAGGTGTGTAAACAATGGCTGGGTCAAGGAGATGCGCTGAAGAACGACTGACTGGTGCTGTCACATCAGCCTCCACCTCTTCTTCCTCTCTAGTCCTTCCAGTTCCCAACCAACACTTCCTAAAAAGCTCTCCGGAGCCAGGCTGTGCTCTCTTACACAGCACCTGCCCTTACTTCACATTCCAACTTTAAACTCACCCAAATCCGAGCTCTGACTGCATTTCTAAATTCGTACCTTCGTTACTATTTGTCATAAAATGCTGATTGAAAAGGAAGAATATTGCTCAGGCATTGCGAGCAGGTTTGTGTTGTCCATCAACTGTACTGGCTTGGTCAGTGATTTAACAAACTGAAAGTACCAAGGAATTCAACGTCTGCTGTGATTTGTAGACAGTGGCTTTATTGCTAGACTCTGGGGGAAAACAAAAACCCAGGAAAACTTGTGTGGTTTCCATTGTCTTTTAGCTAAAATAAATCAAGTCAACATGCAAAAAAGTTCTGTAAAATAAAATGGCAATGCTTTGTAGATTTGAAGGTGGGCTAAGGAAGAGGTTTAATTCTCCGTAGCCGTTGTAAACCCAAAGCCAGTGAGGATCTTTACCTTATGCTGCACTATTAAAACCACAATTAACGCTGTAGGAAACCATGTACCTCATATCTTGTATCAGGGAAACCCTCAAGGTAGGCAGAGCGATTCCTGTATCAGACTTTCGTCTTTCTGTTCCAACAGCAACTACAACAGAGAAAATGAATGAAGTTAATACCAAATTACAGTAACAGTCTGCAATGCCTTTGTTTTACATAGAGCTGAAAACAATCTGAAATGACTGGTAACTGCAATGGGTCTGCGCGTTCTCTGCACTACTCTGATCAAACTGCTCTGTGGTGACACGTTCTGCTCTCAGGAAATAGCTCCTGCCAGCCAGGTTGCTTAGTGTGTTACTCATTGAATCCCAGAATGGTGGGGTTGGAAGGGA
>NW_010336708.1:7640-17014 GCF_000700745.2 Antrostomus carolinensis
CCAGGTTGCACAGGAAAGTGTCCAGGTGGGTTTGAACATCTCCAGAGATGGAGACTCCACACCCTCTCTGGGCAGCCTGTCCCAGGGCTCCGGCACCCTCACAGCAAAGAAGTTTCTCCTTCAGTTTGTCTGGAACTTCTGGTGTTCCAGTTTGTGCCCATTGCCCCTTGTCCTGTCACTGGGCACCACCCAGAAGAGCCCGGCCCCATCCATTTGGCCCCCACATTTCAGGTATTTATAGACATTGATCAGATCCCCTCTCAGGCTGCTCTTCTCCAGGCTGAACAGTCCCAGCTCTCTCAGCCTCTCCTCACACGGGAGATGCTCCATGGAATGAAGGTAGTAAACAGATAACGAGTCATTTTCCAAATTGGGATAATAAGTATCTTCATTTGCCTCCGATGATGTCCATCTATTTTGTCCAGACATCAAGGCATCTTCATAATGATTACAAAAGGTCTCAAAGTGTAAATGTCACATTAGCAAACAAAGACACCAAAAATCCTGCATGGGTTTTGTGTGGCTGCACTGTTCCTCCCACGCCCAAGTTCACTGATGGACCCTTCATGGAGTCACCTGCCAAGTACTCACCTGGGGACTCTGCACTATGCTCTTGCTTCTCTTCTCTCTCCTGGTACTGAAGTAAATGGGACCACAAAGCGGACTTTCCCTAAAAATTGAATACATAGTACATAGCTTTAAATAAATCAGGCAAAAAAAAAAAGGGGGGGGGGCCAGTGAACACAGCAAAATAATGGGATGGTATTTAAGTGGGCAAAACATTCAGCAGTGAGAATCAACCCTTCTCTCTTGGGCCATGAGATCTCAGGAAGAGGACAGGACCATCTCGCTGACCTAGCAGTCACACCACCCGCCTTGTTTCTTTGTCCTCTCCCCACATTTCCCTTCTGAAGGTTGAAAGAGAAGAAACCAAACATCTACTTGACAACATCACTGCAATTTCCAGAGGTACCTCTCAAATAAAAAACCCCCCAAACAAACCCTCCAAACTCTGCAAGCCCCCACAAGATATGATCCAGGGACTGAGCCCAAAGACACCTCCTGCTTTAAGCTGGAATAACACCACTGAGCAGCAGCTTAAAAATCAGAGATGGCATTCAGTATTTGCTAGAGTACTGCACACACAAATCCAGAGCTTCCAGTTACCAACCTGCTTGACCTGCAGACCATGGCTCCAGATTCTTTCTAGCAGATCACAGAGACTAGCAATCAACGTATTTTCCTCCAGACCTGTTATGTTGGCTTCTCCATGTCCCAGTTCAACTGCTTCATGGCCCATCTTCTCTACCAACATGCGTTTAGTCTATTAAAAAAAAAAAAATCCCCAAAAGTTTCTAAGAATTTTATACAACAAGGGAGAGAATTTATAGATGAGTTTACTTAAATCTGATTCATCTGGAGACCATCGCTAATGGTCTGACCAGAGAAATTTCAAATCTCTTCACAGAGATTGTTAATTAAAAATAATAATTTTTAAAAAAAGGTTTTTTGATTACTCCGCAGTGTCCTATTTCTATATGCTTTAGCTATTGTCTTATTCCTACACTGTTGATCTATTACCAACCAGCATCAAAACCAGAGTACAGCAATAGCTACATTTTCAGTCTTACTCAGTATCTGCTTTTCTTCTTCTTACAGCTACTGAAGTTTAAAACTCAGATACTACTGTACAGCACCAGCTGCAACCAACACACAGAAATTGTGTTTCCATGGCTATAAAAGATTCTCCAATATCAGAAACTGCTATACTTCAATTGCTCTGCAAAAACAACATGCACAAGAGTTGCACATGCTGAACGCGTCCTTTTTTTGACTGAGGATCTCAAGCTGTTATGTTTCATTTACACATGAATGATTAAAGGAAATTAATTTAATAAATTAAATTCTAGTGGTTGGCAATCCTGCCCACAGCAGGGGGGTTGGAACTGGATGATCTTTAAGGTCCTTTCCAACTCAAACCATCCTGTGATTCTGTGACTCTATTCTACAAAATCCTCCCTAAGATCCTGCAGATCCCTGGCCTTTGGACTCATTTAGTGTGGCCAGTAGGACCAGGGAAGTTCTCTTCCCCCTGCACTGGGCACTGGTGAGGCCACAGCTGGAGTGCTGGGTTCAGTGTTGGGCCCCTGAGTCCAAGAAGGACATGGAGGTGCTGGAGCGTGTCCAGAGAAGGGCAACGGAGCTGGGGAAGGGTCTGGAGCACAAGTGTGCTGAGTTCCCTTGTGGCTGAGGGAACTGGGGGTGTTGAGCCTGGAGAAAAGGAGGCTGAGGGGAGACCTTGTGGCTCTGTGCAAGTCCCTTGGAGGAGGGTGGAGAGAGGTGGGGGTGGGTCTGTTCAACCAAGGACCAAGGGACAGGACAAGAGGAAATGGGCTCCAGTTGTGGCCAGGGCAGTTGAGATGGGATGTGAGGAAGAATTTCTTTGCTGCAAGGGTTCTGAGGCATTGGAAGGGGTTGCCCAGGGCAGTGGTGGAGTCCCCATCCCTGGAGGGATTGAAGAGTCTTGTAGACATAGTCATGAGGGACATGGGTTAGTCATAGGGGACTTGTCAGTGTTGGGTTCATGGTTGGACTCCATGAGCTTAAAGGGCTTTTCCAATGGAGGCCATTCTGTGATTCTGTTTCACCAACTCTGACTGCATCAACAGGAAAGCAAGGACACGTTCCTTTCTTTCCCAGCAGTTGAAAGAGATAACACTAAAGGGATATCCACCCCACAATAGCTTGGTGCACCAGCGGACCCTCAGCAGTCCAGCTGTGAAGGACTTCTAGGACTATTTGGGTCAGTGTAAGCAAGGGGAGAGCAGGCAGTGCCAAGGGGAAGGACCTACCTTCATGCGACATTCCTTCAGTAACCCTTCCACAAATTTCCAGTTGGTCTGTGCAATCACAGCTGGAGAGAGGTCTGAGAGTTTGGGCTGCCTTAAATTTTTTCCTAAACTCCTCGCCTCTTGCATGTATTTCTAAAAATAAACAGAATAATTTTAGCTATTCCAAGTCAGAGGGATTCTCCTTGTCCTAATCCTAGGCAAGCAAATGCTGGTGAAAAGGAATGAGCTAGTGTTAATCTAGGAACAACATCATGATTTGTCTGATGCTTAGATGTCAGGCTGGGGAAGTAGAATGCTCCTTTTTGACAACAGAAAAACCAAGATATTTTCCTGTGTGGAACCGAAACTGTCAAGGTTAGCTAGTGAACTGTGCTGTTAACCACTAGCACAAGGTTAACCACAGCAAGCGCATGGAAGTGTCACACCTTCCTTCTTAATAAAATCAAAATATCAACTCAAGTTTCCTTCCATTGTTGTTTTCACTTAAAAAAAAAATTAAAAACCTAAAAGCCATTTGTCTAATTTATTACAGACTGTGCACGAATGGAAAAAATCCTTTGGAAAGAAATCAGAAGAAAAAGAAATAAACCTAGTGAAGGAGAACGATTTCATCCAGTACTTTTCATCTGGACAGTTTATGTGGGGGGGCGGGAGGAAATCAGCCTTGATTTGATTCTCAATTAACTTCTTAACTACAAGTGAAGCTCTTCTTAAATGAAAATGACATTTAGGATCATTCATGATTTTACTGTGGGGTGGTAACTGAGAAGCACAGACAAAAACTGGTGTGCTCTTTACAAAAAGGATCCAGGCTGTAATAAAAGACTTTCAAACCTTCCTACTCCATTGCCTTGTTGTTCAGGGCTTTTTTTATTCTTTAAGTTTTTCTGTTGCCCCCAAAACCACCAAACCAATCAACAAAGCGTCCTCTGCCCCCAACAGCAGTGAGAGGATGATGTGCTGAGCAAAGCTGAGAAGTTGGCCACATTTAGGTGTGCAAATATGAAGCCTATCAAAAGCTGCCCAAGCACAATTGGAAGTTTTTGTTAAAAAGAGCAAAATAACAGAATGTTGTCAAACAAAACAGTCTCGAAGCACAGTGCTCACAGGAATGCTCCATTCTCACACTGTGGTTTTAACCAGTTAATGCTGCCTCTTTGAGAGGGGGTTTGTGACAAGGACCACTCTCCCCTCGAGAGGAGCAGATCACACCCCTACAGCCAGCTGAGGGGACACCCCAGCTGCTGCATTCTCAGAGCTCCCTGTCTGGGGAGAAAAGGATTCATTTAGCAAAACTAAAATCCAAACATAGTGAAGTTGAGAGAACTGGGGGAGTTGAGCCTGGAGAAAAGGAGGGTGGAGAGAGGTGGGTGTGGGTCTGTTCAACCAAGGACCAAGGGACAGGACAAGAGGAAATGGGCTCCAGTTGTGGCCAGGGCAGTTGAGATGGGATGTGGGGAAGAATTTCTTTGCTGCAAGGGTTCTGAGGCATTGGAAGGGGTTGCCCAGGGCAGTGGTGGAGTCCCCATCCCTGGAGGGATTGAAGAGTCGTGTAGACACAGTGCTGAGGGACATGGGTTAGTCATAGGGGACTGGTCAGTGTTGGGTTCATGGTTGGACTCCATGATCTTAAAGGGCTTTTCCAATCCAGGCAATTCTGGGATTCTGTGAAATTGCTCCCTTTTTGTTTTTTTTTGTAAAGGGTAGTACAGTTTTTCTGACACATTCGGATTTTTTCAATATAAAATTTGGACATGAACCATTTAACATCAGTCCCGCAGGTCAGACAAGAACCTTGGGCTCTGCCATGGAAAACTGCCCTCAACAAAAGCGCCCAGCTGGGTAATGACAGTTTCACTCATACTGTAAGGACTTCAAAACAGCTGAAAAAAACTACATGTAGGAATAAAAAACCAAACCCACAGATGATGAAAGCGTGTCGTTCAGCAAGCAATCTCACAAGTGACTTCCATCTAAGTCAGTGCAAAAATTAGCAATGTAAATAGTGAAAAAGTAATACAGGGAATATATATAATTAGGAAATATACTGCTTGTTTTTCAGTGTAAAGTGTGGTTATAGTCTGAAGAGTACAAAACATGGATAACCTTCCTTTATTCATTGTATGTCTTGTTATTATACTAAAATAAAAAATAATTATTAACTCTTGTAAGTTCAAGAGAAGAAGGAGGGTGGGATGAAAGATCCAACTGATTGCCATTCACCTGCTCACCAGCATCCACCCACCACCACCCTCCTCCACGTTGGGACGCAACGATCCAGCAGCCAGGAAACAAAGTTTTATGGATTTGACACCATGAATTGGCAGCTGAGCAACGTTTTGGGGGCAAAAACGGAAACCACAATTCTCATCTTTCAGCCTTGGAGCTGCCATGTTTGCCAGGAAGCTGGCGTGGAAGCCTAGAGCTGATTTCCAGCTACTTTTCTGATTATAACCACACTTCCAAGTGCTACAGGGACGTGCTCGCACTATAGGAGAAAGGGAGAGGTTTAAGATGCAGAGAAGACAGCGGTTCCTCAGGCTAACAACATCTGTCAACAAGAAAAACCAAAACATACCAGGCAGCACTCAGAGAAGGATTTTTTAGGAGGCCGTGCAGGAGGGGGTGGTCCCTGATCCCACTCCCAGAAGGCCATTGAGTTCTGACGAAGCAAAAGCTCCTCCGATGGCTAAGAGGAGGCAGATGCCCCAATGGCAAGAACAGCCCGAAAGAAAGAGGAGACAAAGCAGAAGCAGCATGCACATGATCCACAACAAAAAAAAAAAAAGAGAAGAAAGTAAATACATGACAAAGTATTGAAAAGGCTCTGCTGAGATACAGACACATTTAAAATATAGTCACAAAGCCACGTCAGCAAAAATAGCACCAAACACGTAAAAAGGGCTGTTTTGCCGTGTTTCCATGAAACATCGTTCGAAGCTGTGGTTCAAGAGCCCACTCAGCCGTGTGGGTTCTTTTGGAGTGCAAATGCCAACACTGGCCAACGTTATAGAGCGAGATTCACCACAAAACAGCACAAGTGTTTGATTTTTGCTAGTGACATACAAGAGAAGCACATGGACATCGATGGAAAAATATGGCAGAAAACATTTAATGAAAGATGAGAAACTCAAGAGATGGGAAAGAAATGTGTGCATGTGACTGCCATTTACAAGATGAAGGGGAGTTTCCAAGCTCTAGGCATAAAAAGGCCCCAAAGTCTTAACCTTTCAAATAGGCTTACTCATGTCAGGAATCCACGTTAAGACAGAGAGAAAAAAAATCCTTTAAAAAAAGAAAAAAAGTCCCACTTGAGTCACAGCTCTAGTGCTGACATTTATTGAAGGATCTGACTTTTGCAGAGACCTTCACCCTGGCCAATGCTCAGCAGCTGCACCCAGGCAGGCAGCAGGGCTCTGCGGTCTGCGTGCCATCACACAGCTGGAGTCTAGAGCAGCAAATAAGTCATTTTCCTGATGCCAAAGGGGCTGTCTCACCCCAAAATAATAACAGCATTTTCTTTATGTTGTGTGCTTTGAGGTCGTACAGCATACACTGTGTCAAGCAGCGTCTAAATGAAACGGCTGCAGAGACCCACACAAACCCTACGGTGTTTTGCCAGTTGGTGGGGTTAGCAAAAAAGACATGGACCCCAACTTGAAAACAAAACCAAACTTATTCTACTTTAGTTCAAAGCAGGGGGAAAAAAAAAAAAGAATAAGCACCTAATACCACCTAGGTATGGTTGGACTCTGTGATCTCAGAGGTCTTTTCCAACCAGGAGATTCTATGATTCTATGATCATTACTGCATAGGTTAACTATAGCGAGTAACAAAGATTCATCTCCAGTTGCCCAAATAATTTACCATCATCCAGATCTGTGTTTCAGCTGGGGAGACCCTGTCACAGCGAAGGATTGGAGAACCCTTCCCAGCAGTTGGGAAGTCCTAGGCAGTGTGTCCACTCCTAGGTGAGGTCTCCATCTTCGCTGTGAGAGGGTCCTGCTTTCATACATCTATCAAACAAATGACAGAGAACATCTGGTTCGCTCCACTTCACTCAGGCACATCCCAGATCTGACCAGGATCTGGGACACGTCCAGGAAGCTCCTGTTTTGGTAGAATGCATCTGGCTTTGGATTGTAAGAGGAAGAGTCTCATGGTTGTATTTCATGCTGATGTGATACAGGTTGGGAAGTTCACTCAAAAGTCAACTCTGGTTTAAGGTTTGTTGTTTAAGCCTTTGTATATCAGACCGTAGCAACAAAACTGTCCAAAGCAACAACACAGCATTTGTCTAAACTTCACCTCCTGCATCACAAGCTCGTGTCACCTGAAGATGATGCCACCTACCTCCCTCAAATCGTTGTCCAGCCCAATGTGCTCCGAGTGCTGCCGCAGACGGTCCTTCCTCCGCTGCGTGGTGGTGCTGCGGCCGGCCCAGCGGCTGGGAAGTCAAAGAGGGAGAGAGAGAGGACACACGTGAGTGGAAAAAAAATCAGGAGGGAAAGCCTGAGTCAGGAGCCAGAGGACATCTGACAGGTCTGCAGCAGGAGAAGCGAATGCGCAAAGTCGGATGTTGCTGATGCCTCACGACCCTGTGGGAAACTGCCGGGTGGGTGACAGGACAGTGTGCACCCAAGGGACAAAGCTCTGATGGAAACATGCCCGCTGCCTGCCAGGGTCTCCAGGGAGAGCTCCCTAAACACAGATCATTGATGCCAACACCAGGAAAACTGTTGTACTTGGTTACACAACCCCACCACCATTTACTGCGTGTCCTCACGTTTGGTAAAAACGATGCCTGTAGAAACAAACAAAATCCAATCATGCATCTTAAGTAACAACTTCTAAAATCTTCCTCTTTTGTGAGAGGTGATACATCTCCTTTCTCCATTTTCTGTGGTACTTCCAGGAATTATTTCAGAGAACCTCATCACTGAGATAGGAACTGTGATTGCTGTCCTCATGTGCTGTCAGATGAGCCAGCAGTGAAGACGACCGGCCTGGCTGAACTGGGAGCTTTGGCTGGAACTCGGGGAAAAAGGGGAGTTTAAGGAGTTTGAAAGAAGCAGCAGGTCACCCAGGATGAGTACAAAGATATTGTGAGGTTATGCAGGGAGAAAATTAGAAAGTCCAAAGCCCAACTAGAAATTAATCTGGCTTGTGCTGTAAAATGCAAGAAGAAATCTTTCAATTCTGTGACATGGGGTGCACCTATGTTTAAAGGTTATAAACCAACAGTGACTTCCTGGGATTAATCATGTTGCTGTCTTCACCATATCTTGTCTAGCATCGGGCTTCTAAATACCACAGAGAGACTCTAGTTTTTGCTACGTGTTCATATGTGTCAATATATAATGTTTTCGTCATCTGAGCGACTCCCAAGTGTCCAAACTCCCTTTGTGCCAGATATTGTAACAAACCACAAACCAAGGTCACTCTGTCCACAGGAATTTCTACTCCGATTGTGGGGTTTCTAATAAAGCCACAGCCTTCTGTCAAAACCCTGAAAACAAAACTGCTTCACTGTTGCAGAGAATAAGTAAGTTAATATATTGTTTATAAAATCAAGGAGAACTAACAGTGTACAAAGCAACACATCAAGCATTAAAAATAAGTATCTGAACGCATACGAAGGCTACACCTTCAGAATGATATGACATAATTTCTGTGGTTGTGTCTATTAAAAGAAAAAATATATTTTAAATAGAGTAAAAAAATTTTTTTTAAAGTGTATAGCCTTTCAGTGGCTTCATAAAACCATCTGTTCTGCCTCCCTCCTGCACTCAGGAGTTAGAGAGCAAAACCAAGGTGAAGGAGAACACAAAGCCTGCCCAGGGCAGCGCTCCAGCTCCGGGGGCTGGTGGGAACAAGGCTCTACCTATGGGAAGAAACTGCCTGGCAGAATTTGAAGGGATAACCTAAATCTGGAAGGAAAAAAAGAAAGAGAGAAAAAGAAAAACACCCCACAAAACCACCAAGTAAACAACACCCCACGCTCTCCAACCTCAGAACTTGAGTCAGAATCACAGAATCCCAGCATGGCCTGGATTGGAAAAGCCCTTTGAGATCATTGAGTCCAACCATGAACCCAACACTGACCAGTCCCCTGTGACTAACCCATGTCCCTCAGCACTGTGTCTACACCACTCTTCAATCCCTCCAGGGATGGGGACTCCACCATTTTAAGCACAAATTTTAAGCACTTTATTCTTGCAAATGAACGTATGTGAACACAAGTGGTTAACATTTTCATGGCACCTGCCAGCAGTTTGCTCTCTCAGTTCACCTCACGTAAAGTAACTGCTTGTTTCAGATTTTCATAGGAAAAAGGTGAGCTTGGACTCCTCCTTGCAAAGTTTAAATAACATCAGCGCGGTGTGCGGATGGCTCATTGCTGACTCATTTCTCACTCATTTAGACACACTGCAGAGATGCTGCTTCACACGACTCGGGAATGCAACTGCTTGGGGTGATTTAAAAGAAAGAAAAAAAAAAAGCTTAATTAAAGACAGGCAG
>NW_010336709.1:0-20921 GCF_000700745.2 Antrostomus carolinensis
ATTCTGTGATTCTGTGATAGAGAACTAAAAAAATTGTCAATCGTTAATAAAGCGTGTTTACATTTTATTGTCCAACTCCTTTACCTTTGCTGGTTTTCAAAGTCCAAGCTATTTAAGGTGGGAAGTCAATGTTATCCTCTCAGAGTGGCCTTCTGCATACACAGATTACAGACTGTTTAGCATAGTCACATTTGCATGAAGCTCACAACATCTGTTTGACATAAAGCCTGTTTTAACATACTCAGCCTTGAATCTAAAATGCTGGCTTAAATTTACAGCATAATCAGTGCGTTACTGTTGTACAAAAAAAGGCACCATTATTAGGAGAGCCTGAAGAAATTACCTTGGACACTACAATGATCAATATGTCTTTCAGTAATATTTCGGAAAGCAGAAGTGTGCTAGTCATGGGAGTTATTTATTAATTTTCATAATTAGTGTCATTTTGTTCAGTAGTTAATGCTAAAAAGAGGAGGAAGGGAACTAAAAAGGCTGATGCATGTAATTTATAGAACAGAACCCAAGTGTTTGTCTTGTCTGAATATAATGTTTTAATGCGAGATCTTGATGTTAGTCTATTAATTTTTTTTCTTGAGGGATTCTGTAACTGCAAGTTTGTCAGCTACCTTGTGAGTTGGATAAATGTCTCAGTGGAAACTGCATATTCTGTATAAACACAATTGAAAGATGGAAATGACTGATTCTGGCTAGTCACTAATCACAATCATTTTAATATTCCTTCACAGTGTAAATTAATCTTTTGGACCACTGGTGTAATTTTAACTCTAGGGCAATTCTTCTTTCTCCAGGATTCTCAAGGTTATTTTAAATGATCTCTTTAAGTAATATTCAATTTAACAGTGTGTGTCAATTAAGTGGTCATTAAAAGGAAGAGTTACACTGTGTCAAGTAAATCAAAGCAAAAAGGAGAATGGTTCTGACAGTGTTTTACTATTTCAGAGAATTGTAGAGTTTGGAAGTTACCTTTTTAGATATGTCATATTGAGTTCCAGTATTTTAAAGCACATTATACTTTCAAAACAATTGGAATAGTTATGATTTTTTTAAAACAGTGCTTGCCTGACTTCAGTTTCAACTGTATTTTACTTACTGTTCCTAATTCCGCTTCTAGAGGTACCATTGAAACAAGTAATAGACACTTCTTGCTTTTTTCCCTTTTTCTGATGTTAAAAGTCCCCCATTCCAAACTTGTCTATCTTCAGTATGAGACTGACGGCAAAATGAGGGGTCATAACAACAGTCATGAGGAAAGAAAAATACACTGTTCAAATGTGTTTTGAATTTATTTTTGATGGCTGGAGTTACAGGATTAATGCTTATTGTAACCATTTTGCTTCTGGATCTTGCATGGGTTTCTAGGTTGAGCTTTGTCTGAGAGGTTTGCACCACTAAAGTGTGAGGATTTGCATTGATTCTTATACAAAGAGGATGTTTCTGGGTAAGCTTAAATTACAACCATAGACCAGCTGGTGTGGTATAGGGCTAGTGCAAGATTAGAAATGTCTTTTCTAATTAGAATGAAAAAGGTTTAGGGAGTTGAAATATGAAAGCTAGAAAGAGGTACCTTTCTTTGTCCTGTCTTTCAACGGTTTCTGAATTTTCAGAATCAGAATGACTCATTGACTATGAAACCTGGAGATATATTTAAATGAAGTTACTACAGAATTTCTAGCCTGTTGCAACAAATTAATCTCGGACCTTTGCCCGAGAAGGTTTGCCAGTGAGTGCCCAAGGCTTTGCTCAGGGAAATGTTAGCTATTGCCAGCAATAGTAGAGTGGTAGGAGGCAAAAGTTAAACATAGTGGGCAAAAGGCAAGTCATTCTTGCAATACTTCTAACAATAGCATCTTTTTACAGATCAACCTCCCCCAGTGGAGCCTGGAAATCCTGGTGTCCTTATTGTACAAAATGAGTATAATGGGGGAAATGAGAATACTTGGAGGAAAGGGGTTATATGGAAATATATAGCCAGATAGAGTGAGTTTCTTTATGTTTGGATACCAGTCGTTGAAACCTGACAAGATGTGATAGTTTCACTGGGCTACCACCTGGCTGTCAGCCAACACAGCCGTTCACCCACTTCCCCCCCACCCCCAGGGGACAGGGGAGAGGAATGGGGGGCAAGGATAAGGAGGCTTGTAGATTGAGATCAGAACAGCTTAATAATAGAAATAAAGGAAAACTTAAAATAATACTAATATTAAAATAGTAGTGATAATGATAACAGTAACAAAATATGGCAATGAGTGATACCCAGTGCAACTGCTCACCACCTGCCGACCAAACCCGGCTCGTTCCCAGGTAACAATCCCGGAGCAGCAACAATCCTGAACCGAAACTGAAATCCCAGAAGAACCAGAGCCCGAGCGAAAGCCAGAGAGAGCTAAAAGAGGGAGAGATCCTCACTAATATACTGGACATGACGTGATATGATATGGAATATCCCATTGGCATATCCAAATGCCAGTTTAACTTATTAATTTGAATATTCCTCACCCCCTTAGATCTTGCACTTGTAGACTAACAGAACATGAAGTACAAGGAAGTCCTTCACTTCCAGTGAAAAAAATGCAAACAGTGGGATGTTCTCAGTGTCTCTCTCAAAACAAGTCCCAGGCTGAAAAGCAAAATGCAGCACTATTCTAACTACTGAAAAAGAAACCCAGCTCTGTTCCAGCTAAAAACCAGGACAAAAGAATTGTGAAATAATTTATAACAGAGTCAGTTTCTTTCCATCCCTTAATTCCAAAGAAAATTAAATGTCTGGCAGCTTTAGGTTTCACTTTGTTACCCTTCTGTGTTGCTTAAAATAGCAATGCTTTTTGCTGATTTCTGGAGAGTTCGGTGTTCAAATGCACTTGTCCTATCTATTTCCCTTTCTCTAGTACATTAGGGAAAGTGGGCAATCAAGGAAGGAATGAATGGTACAATGTATCCAGGGCCTGTAGAATGGAAACTCAGAGTAGAAATGCATACACTTTGAGGAATATAAAAAAATCTAAATTTCAAAATTAAACAAACAGTTGAAAACAGTCAGTTGGACCAAGATGGGGTGGGGGACAGAGAGAAACCATTTTGGTCAGATTTCTCTGCAGCTTTTAATTATGCAGACCTAGCATAATCTAGTATCATAGTATTTGTTAAGAATAACAGTGGTTTAAGATCTACATTTTGTTAATAGTGTTTTGTTATTTATTTTTATTTGTTGCATGTGAAGTCATTGCCACTTATGCTGATGCTTAATTTTTATACTATTCTTTCCAGAACTGGTCTTTGAATAACTTCTGATCCTGAACTGCAGTAAAATCTTCAGATGTAGGTGCTCCTGTGGTCTGGGTGTTCATGTGGTTCATGGAGCTAGATTCTCTCATTGATGTCAAAATTCATGATGGTGATTCATCATGGTGGAATGAATTACCTTCTATCTCTCTGTTCCCTGTTAGGGAGCATATATCAGTCTTAAGCAGCCTCAGTTAGGTGAAGCATGTGTGATTTCTTAATGTTGTGGTGTGATTCTTCCAACCTGTGTGACAGCTTGAGTCTCAGAAACAGGACCAGGCAGTTTTATAAATCTCAACCTTTCTGCTTTCTACTTCCATATAAGCTCTCCGAATGAAAGTGAATGTCCCTGGAGAACTGTCCAAAATATTACATTCTATTCTCACGCATCCTATTTTTGATAGTATCAGAAGTGTTTTGTTCTTAATGTGCATGAATAAGCTTCCTGCAGACAGACAGCCTCCATTAATGGAGTATTTTTATTTCCTATCTCATTTCCTTTGTAATAGACTGTAAGACTAGTAGGAACTGTACCTTGGATTGTGCTCATCTGATAGTACAAAATGGCTTACTGGGAAATAAGAATGTTTGAAAAAGTAATCTCAAAAAATGCTTTGTCATATAGAGTAGTGATAATTTGTGCTTAGTTGTACATATTAGTTTTCTGTTTTGAGTATTTTAAGTTGCTTAAGCAATTACCTGTTAGTTTGCCATATTGGCCTCTTATGAAGAAACACATTTGGATCTCTATAGATATCTGAAGCTGAATGTACAAAACTAGAAGCAGAAAGCTGTAGGTCGTGTCCTCTAAGTGTGTCAGAAAAGCATTAATAAAAGTAGACTATCATCCCCTAAACTGAATTTTGAATTGCTAATCCATGAGCTGCTTGCAGTCCATACACTTGAGTTCAAAAAAATATTTTGAGAGAATCCCTAAATGATTCTTGTGACTGTAACTACTTGGAATTGCTTTTGACTTTTGGATGATTAGCTGTTCCTTAGTACATGACCTTTGCTTATTGGTGAACAGGGCTGGGCAGCTAAGCTTTCCTTTGACTTTTAGAAAATACTTTTAGATCACATCAGAAATTAATGACTCTTAAAGCTAAGTCACATGCGGGTGATATTTGCAGTGGAGAGGAATTAGGGTTTTGTTTACATATTTGAGCCTTTAAGTCCGTACCCTGTATATGTTATTTATACACGAAGCTGAGAAATGCCTATAGATGGCCTGAATAATAAGGAACTTGAGTCTTATTCCTCTGCCCAGCTATAGGCTGTTGTGGTGAAATAAAAAATGTTCTTTGAACAGCTCTAGAATTTTCCCAGTGTTTACAGACAATCATTTTGGTCTTCATACTGTATTGCATGGAAATGTTTCTTTTGTTCTAGTTTTCTTTCATAATAAATATTCTTAAGTCATAATTATCCATTTGCTCCTACAGCATGGGAAAACCTCATTATAGAGAAGTGAGGTGACAATGAAGCAGATAATTGTCTGCTTGACATCTACCAAAGAAAATAAACACATGCTGTGAAATATTACTGTCAGAGTGGCAATTAGTCCATCCATTTATTGCATTGTCATGTCATGTGTCTTCTGTAGGTTAATATTTCCTCTTTAATGCATTTTTTACAACAATGAACCTTAATACCCTAGATATAATCCAGATTGAGTATATGGAAATGAGGAGTACTTTTAAGTGTGGAATACATCAGTTTTGAGGATTTAAAAAAAATGCTTCTTGAAAACTATAAGGGTATAATCAGAGTACAAAGGTACATGATCCCTTCTCCCCAGTAATCAGAAAAATCTCATCAGTAAATGCGTGTATTTATGTCTGATTATATCATGGGAAATTCAAGGTCATGTCAAACTTAGTGCTAAAAATAGAAATGTAAGAGGAAGCATTTCCCTCATTTTGTTTTGGTTTGTTTTGGGTTGTTTTTTTTTTTTTTTTTCCAACATCCAGCATTTTTTTTTCCATTTCTTTTCAAATATACCATAATACAAGTCAGGCTTATTTTAAGGTCGTAAATGCAAATAAAAATATAATTGCAGTATGCATCTCAAATACAAAGATTGGTTTCACTAGGGTAACTTTAGTTGTCTCTAGAAGTTCTAATTCTAGAAGAACCAAAGGACAATAAAAAACACAGATTATTTCTTTGGCATCAGCTTTAGCACTTGGCAAAACATAGAAGTCTTAAGTCCATGGCTCGAGTTTCAGAGAGCTGCTATTTTAGATTTACAAAGTGGTTGAGGTTGCAAAGAACCTCTGGAGACTGTCTAATTAAATGCCCCTACTCAAAGCAGCATCAACTATAGCAGGTTGTCCAGGGCCATCTCCATTTTGACTGTCTCCAAGGATGGAGACTCCACAACCTCTCTGGGCAGCCTGTTCCCGTCTTCGACCACCATCACAGTGGTTGACTAGGAGGAACTAAACCTAAATAAAATATTAGAAGTTGGTCTACCATCTATGTGTTGTTTGACAAAGGATGTCAGTTCTGTACCGATCAGCAAATATTGTGGCAAAGCTGTGTTAGTTTTGGAGTTGTACGCTCTTGTGCAGATCAAACTCTGTGTGTGTCAACTAAATGCAGCCAGTAGATTGGCTTAAGTTAAATGGTTTTACAAGCAGCCATTTGCCCCATTTGCATCAATGGTAAAAAAGTTCAGTATTGAAGTATTATTTGAACAATATTTCTAGCATTTTTGCCTTGGTTTAATAGTTGCAGGAAGTTGAATTTAATTTCCAAAAATCACTCAACTTTGCTGTTTTTCAAATTTTATGTCATTATCTGAACTTTCTCAAGTATCTTGAGATTGCATAGTTGTAATGTAAACATCATGAGAATAGGCTTGTACTGGCTTTCTAAAGATTCAATACTTCCAGCTTCATATAGTAGAATGTTGATCTTGAGCATTGTATTATTCATTTGAAATTACAGTGATTAATATTATAAATTGCATGTACTAACAGAATTTTCAGGGTCTGAAACAGAAATAGAGAGAAAGAGCAAGTCTTTTAAGTGAGTTTCAAATCTTTTGGATAAGCCAGTTTTCTCTAATTGGGAAAGCATCACCTAGTCATTAATACCTTAGAAGGAGATAAATGAAGATGATGAGATGATGATAATGTTTAGAAAACCTCTGCAATCTCTGCTCTGTGCTCCTTCCATGAACCAGTTCTTTTGGAAAGCTTCAAGATCTCTGCAATGTGTGAATGCTGTGGAGCTGAATTGTGTGGCCTCAGAGAGAAGGAAGGGACTGAAATGCCCCAGGGGAGGGCCTTGGCCTGGGACTTCATTGTGTGTTTCTGTTGTTCAAGAAAAGATTGAGCAATCTCAGCATTGTTGAAAGGAGAGATGCTGGGCAGAGTACTAAATTGCTAACGTGCATTCTAACATGCATGGTTCAATATTGTGGAAAAATCTGTAAGAGTGAAGAAAACCCACTTCACTGCCCTGTGGAGTCCAGGCATGTGATAGGCAAAAATCTGGCAGAGCAAGGGTGGTGTGATTTGATAAAGGCCACAACAATCTCTGTCTCTCTCCTCTCTCAACCCCTCCTTCAGTAGTACAACTGCAAGTGTGTAGTTTTATGTCAGTTCCAGGGAGCAACTCACCCTTTGTGGTCAGTTTTGTGGTAACAAACTTCAGGGAGGGGCCTAAGAACATATTCTTGCTCCAAAGTCAGTGAAGATCCGAAAGAACTAAAAGCCTTTTTTATTGTTTGTTCTTACGTCTCACTGTAAATATAATGAATAAGAATTGAAACAAAACCAGATACTGTTTTGATTTTACAGTTTAAAGGATGCACAACTTTAATGTTTGTATTATGCATGCAAAAATTATACAGGGACATAAAAAAAAAAGGAGCAACTTCATTATTTAATTCAAGTGCATTTTTAACAGCATGTGCTTTTCGGTCAGCACATTCTGGTTTAGATAAACACTGTGTTGGCAAATGGTGAGTGACAAGGAGTGGCCAGTTAGCAGTTAGCATGTAATCACTGAATGAGTCATGAAACCAATATTATGATAATTATGCCACTATGAGATCAGGTTTGCAAAGGCTCACATTTGCAAATACACAAGCCAGTGACTGAGAAGGTTTATTGTTTGTTGGGTTTTTTTTTTTTCAATGTAAGTGAATTGCAAAAAGGTACCTGTAAAATAAATCAGTCACACTGAAATGGAAGATAACTAAATGCAAGTGCCTCTTAGCTGCAGATGGTAGACATACTGACTATTGGGTTTTTTGGGTGATTTATGATACAATGAAGAAAAACTGTTGTATATTGTGGTTACAAACATGTTGATAAGGGTGCAAGGCCAAGCTCGGATATTCCAGTTGTTTTTGCCATCCCAAGAATGTAAAGAATCCAGAAGGCTCACATATAAGAATCTTGAGTTCTCTAACTGTGAGAAAAAACCCTTAATGGTAAAAGCCAAGGCCCATTACATGGTCGTATATGATGCCAGTCTGCAATACATGATTGTATATGGTGAACAGAAAAAGGGTTTAAAGGACTGGTGGTCAGGAAGAAGGGGCAGTCCAGACCCTCAGTACTGGGAGGCCTGGATGACCTTTCCCTTGTGATGGTTCAAGAACATACTATCAGAATTGGACCCTTGACTGTATTTTTATAATCACAGATCATCACACTGTCCTAAGAAGGGTCCCAATCTGTTTCCAGCTTGATCAATAACATAAAATCCTGGATATTTGAAAAGATAAGTTTGCTCATCCAACCTGAAACATTATGCTTGGATCTGTGTATATTTAAGAGAGCTTTTGATATGTATTTTGTTTTTTCTTTAAACATGTCTTTTCAGAATTTGTCTGTTGCTGTTCAGAATCCAACTGTGATTTAATTTGTGAGAATTACAAAGATGAAAAAAGAATAGAAAAGTAAAAGCCTCCTTATTCATACTGTTACTATTATCTAAATTAAAAAAAAAAACCCTGATCGTGTGAGGGTTCGATTAACAGCTGTGCCCCCTAATGTTACAGTTTAATTTGCTATAAGTAGGTAAACATCTTAATTTCTGAAATACACTGATTCTTTGTGCACTAGTCATTACCAATGCACATTTTCAGTATTTATCAATGCAAATATGTAAAAAGCTGTTACAAGTTTTTAGAAACTTTGAAAATCCATTTACTCATAATTTAAAGTTGGAATGACTTCTCCTCCTAATCCTGGAGGATATAAGTCAGATGTAAAGCAACCAATGCTGAGCAGGTATGTTGTTAGATGTGAAATCAAAATTAGGTATTCTTAAGCCTTCTCTCTCTCTTTTTTTTTTTTTAATGTTTGGTTGAATGCAAATACTGTCTACTTTAAAAAAATAATTAGTTCTAGAGAACTGCTTATTCCCCTCATTAAATAATATTTGTCAGAACAGAATAATTTAAGTAGTAATTAATAGTAATTAATTGTGATATTACATATACCAGGGTGTTATTTTGATTGATAAATAAGCCTCTGGAGCAGATGTACTCTTGCTGAGAAAAAGTTTCCTTTTGGATTCATAAGTAAGGCACGTGGAAAAGTAACATAGAAAAGACTTAAAGAACTGTTGTTATTTAAGTTCTTTTACTAAGTTTGTTTTGAAATATCTGAAGAGCAAATTGACCAGCTGCATCTCCGCTTTTTTAATCAAGGATTTCATGGCATCTTGGCTGGCAGGTCAAGTGCCTATTATTTTTTCTTTATCTTCATTCAGCAAAACCCAAAGCCATTATATCAAGCAACAAATTACTGTTAAAAGTGACTTATATGCTTGGAGCCATGTATGCATTGTATCATTTGGAGTTTGTGGTAATGTTTCATGACTGATGATTAATTGCATAGGCAAAGGGTTATAAAAGGCAGCATTAAATCAAGTATCAGTAATTTTTGTTTCTTTTCCAAAAATTGCATATAATTACATATACTTGGAAATATTGGCACATTTATGCATTGATTGCAAGCATTAAAACTCCACTTAAATTAATGAGCGCAATTTTTTAAGATTGTAATCCCAAAACCTAACATTATTTCTGCCTTTTGGAATAAATGCACCTATTCATATAGTGACAATAAGTTTCAACCTAGGAAAAGTTCATCAAGGAAGGAATTCAGAATTTTATGTGTAGCAAGCCATAATTTAATAGTTGATTGGTAGGTATGAATGAATCTGGTTAAAAATAACAAAGTTAAAACGAAACTGTGAAAACATTTGTAGAATAAAGTGTCTTCCTGCAGCTTGTGGAGAGGCAGAAACTTGTGAAGGAAGTGCTCCAGTAAATAGGAAACAGAGTGAAAATGCTTCCACAGCATCAGTCATTTGGGTACTTTGTTCTTTTGGTCTGGGTTCATTTTCACACAGCAGCTATAGAAGCATACTTCATTGCTTTGCTTCCCTCCTGGTCAAGTCATTCCCTTAACTTCTCAGGCCTGGAGGATGTGCCTCACTTACAATCCACATATTTTCTGATGACAGTTTACCCCATCCTCTGATCCAGTGAGAGGTAGAAAGAAAGTTTATTTCCTGGTCTATGACAAGTTTTCATTCTGCTGTCTGTCCCTTTTCTTGCTCAGGCAGAGTGGAGAGGCTGGCTTTCCAGCATATGGGCTGGTTTATGCCATGTGTTTGAAGTCTGGAAGTTTTAACTGGCTTTCTTCACTGCCTGATTTTTCACTTTCCAGGAATCTTGTTTCATAGAAAGAAGCTATTATTTCTTGTGAGGTTTCCATCCTAGTTTCATATAATAAAGAGAGCAGAACAAAAACAGTAGAGACTTTCACGTCCATTTGAAAACCTCATGTATATAGGCATGACATTGAGTCTGAAATTTTCTCTTCCAATGTTATGGAACTTTTTTTTTTTTTTTTTTTTTTTTTCTTAGGGGTATGGGGATATGAGGGCTTCTCCTTTCCTTATAATAAGAAGGAAAAAAAGCCCATCGAAGTATTTTGAGGTGTTCTAGTTGTGAAACAGTCCAGAGAACACAAAGGCATCTATTTACTTGGCCAGGAAGGCAAAAAAACAAAAAAATCCCCCAAAAACTGACTGTTGAAACAAAAACATATGAGCAAGCCTTTCCCAAGGTAATTCCCAGATCATAATCTTCTTTGTGAAAGGAGGGGCTAGTTTGCTGAAAGAGAATAAATGCTAGGCTAATCAGCCACAAGTGCAGCTTAATAATATATTAATATTACCTTAGTACTTAGTTTAGGTCAAACTTTAATACAGGTCTTTTCAAAATTCAGACTGAGACTTAGGAAACCTGAGAAAGTATTGAAATCTGTTAATAAAATTATATATGTAGCTTGGTTTCTAACATTTTCATTGATAATATTGTAAACTTTTGAAGATTTTAATGTTTATTTGTTTGTGTGGGCTTCAGGGTTTTGTTGTTGTTGTTTTAGCATCTTTGAATTCGTTTTGAAGTGTGGAAAACTTAGGTTGGTGGTTTTTCAAAGCGGATGTTTTACACTTAGGTATAAAATGATGATGATTGGTCATATGGAACAGGGCAAACTGCAGAACTCATCTCAGAATGTTTTTATCCAGAGTACAACAGGAGACAGTTTTATTGGGATGTGAACATAATGTGGAATTTAGATATTCAGTTGAACCACTATTCCTATTTAATTTGGAATACACTAATACTTTCTTCAATCATTTTTGCTTTTAAAGGGTGAAGAGGTAAATATAAATCAATTTCTTTTTAGTCTTTTTTTAGTCTTTTTTCAATCAGTGATCATGAACATGTTGTTTGGCCTGCATGCAAATGATGAGCTACTTTGCTTTAAATCTAATCCTGGGAAGCTAGAGCATGCAATTTTCTGTATACCAGCTTTAATAATGACTAATGAATTCTAGCTGTGGTGAAGCAGCTTGTCTCGTGTAAGCAAGATATCTTAATATAAACAGCTCACTTTTCTCATTAAAGTAATTATTGAATCAAAGCCAAAGCAATCATTTCAAATATGTTGCAGTTCGCTCTTGAGTGTTGTTCAGAATCAATGCAGCAAAGAGCTGAAACATATTTATGGATGAATTATAAAAAAAACCCAAACAAGCAACTGTGGTGCCTGTCCAGAGAATCCTTATAGGCATAGGGCCATTTGGACAGAAGTTGTGCCTTTCTCTGCCAGCTCCATTCTTCCTTTGGTAGTCACCTTTAGTTTCTTGAGGTAGAGAACCTGGTGGTCCATGCAGCTAGAAAAGCTTCCTGCTGCCAACTCCATTTGATGATTATACCTCTTCAGATGGGATGCAGAGCAAACTGCAACAATTCAGGTAAAATTACTTTAGGTATTGATTTTAGACAACTTTAGCAGGAGAACATAACTGTGAGGGATGGGTATCAGTTTGATACCCATCAGTTTGATACCCATTGATACTCTTCAGATCCAGCCATATAATTTCCACAGAACCCTTGTAAATACATGTCTACGTAATCACAAGAGGGTTGAAGACACAGATCACTGTTCTCCTTTCTTAGTCTCCCAGCTCAAATTTCTGTGCCATTTTATTTAATCCTCTTTTTAATTTCTATAGCAATAGAAAGCTATGCTTCTCCATAGAAGAAACAAAACAGCTTATTCTCTGTAACAGAAGTCAGCCTCTCACAAAGCACAAAGATAGGTCCTAACAACTAACACACAACAGCGAAGAATGCAATTAGTTCATGAATTTTCATATTTATAAGCAAAATTCAAAGAGATAATTAAATTAAAACTAGACTTATGCAGAAAAAAACAAGGATATTAACAAGCAAGGAGGATTCAGTCTTTGAAATACCTCAACTTATTCTGTCACTCAGCGTTTTTTGTTTTAAATGTAAGTGCTCTATAAGCACCTCTTCTCAGTTGCACGTAGGCAGACTTATCTAGGTTGTGCTGTTTAAAACATTATGATTGGAATAAGAAATGATCAAGATAAATATGAATTATATGATTAACAGATTACAATAAATATCTTGAAGACCTTTGCTATCCTTTGAACACTGTTTATGTTTACTGCTGGAAGACCAATGAAGGCAAAAATTAATATCCTGGGTTACAGTATACAAGTAACTTCATGGATTGTCTGGAGCACAGGAGGGTAAAAACTGTATAATAATGGAGAAAAGTTTAGCAAAAGCCAACATCTGGTACCTGACAAAGGAAAAATTAAAAGAGAAATTAAATGCAAATTATGAATAGCAAGGCATGATGAAATAGCTTATGAGATAAGTAATGATTTCTCAATTCCCTATTCTCTTCAATTAGACACTTGCTGGATTTTTGTCTGGCAGAATTCATTTTTTCTTGTTACAAAAATACAATTATATGGCAGTCAACCATGCAAATATGTTACTGATCAGTTTACCTTAAGTGCTAGTCCATAAAGTCAGGAAATGAGCAGCCAATTCTTGTAGACCTCTATTGCCCATGCAACTTTGTGGACGGTGGACAGCAGGTCTTGGTTAACCTTCTTAGCTGCTCTAAGCTACATTCATGAATTGGAATTCTTTATATTTATTACTTAAATCTGAAATCTCCTTGCATTGTGCTGCGTCTTAGAAATCTGAAGAGACATTGCTTCAAAACTCAGATTCAGTCACATTTCTCCCAGACATCATCTACAGTAGTCATGTTATTAACAAAAGGTGAGGAATCAGAACAGTGTGCTTGAAATGTCATTGAGATGTTTAAGGAGAAATGAAGAGTGAAAGTCAGCACAGGACTGGGTACTTACAATGGACCCACACGGCCTTGCCATGGTAAAGATATCTATCAGGGTTTCTTAGACCAAAATATGTACCTTTGTGTTGACAGTGCTAAATAACTTGTGAGAAGTAGTATCTGCTGTCCTAGTTCAAACAGGTCATTGTTATCCGTGAACAAATATGAAGCTGACTATTATTGACTGCTAAGCTTTCTTTTAGTTATTCTCTTGGCCTGAATCCTAAAGACACAGTATTACCAGTGCAGAAATGGAGTCTTGGGGATTGTTTTAAGTGCTGAAGACTCCCTCCCTTAACTTACTTCCTCCTTTATCAGAGACCCAGCTGATTAGATAGGAAAGCATGCTGGCTGGCGCCTTCCCATCCCGCTTGTTTTTGTACCTCACTGCTGTGTAGTGCTGGGTCATGTCCCTATTCATTTTTCATGACCTTTCCTCATTACACCCTTTTTAATTGCAACTTGTTTCTGTGACCTCGGAGTCTTACAGGCCAATCCAAAAGATCAGGCACTGTGTTTTTAAGTTACCTTCTGAAAAGCTTGGAAACACAAGGACATTTTTCAACAAAGAAGTTTGTATGTATTACAAACTATTTTATACAATATTTTTTACAAAAGATTTTACATTTTCATCATGTAACATTTGGCTCAGTGCTGTAGACTATTTTTGCAGCCTGCTAGCAACTTAATGAATTCTGGTGTTGAGTGATTCTTGTTTACATATATTTTATATTTGGTATATTTGTGGCTGTTTTATAAAACAGTCAATAATCAACTAATAGTGCATAAATATCTGGTTTTATTTTACAAGTTTTTAGTCCCACTGCTTTGCTGCTTGTTTCTATACTGACTTTGTGTGTTTCTGCCTTTCTAAAAATCATGTAGTTGTAGTGGCTTTAAACTCACACCTGTTTATTGCAACCATAAACAAATTAGATCATGTGTTGAACTTATGCTATAGGCAATAAACTGAATTAAAAATATACCTATATGCCGCCTGATGTGGTTTACCTTGTTTAGATACCCTTGAATAGATATTTTGTTTTGATCGTTGGACTTTTTTAATGTTTTATTCACAAGTTCCCTATGCAAACTTTCAGTTGATACTGAAGTAGTTTAAAAAGTATTGCGATAATTTATTGATGAGGAAATGGATTATTACACATTAAAAAACACTTTCTTCCCACCTAAACCCATCTTCCTACCAGGTTCAGAGCCAAAAAGGGAAGACGTGGAAATTGTATGCTATGTTTTGAGAAAACATGAAGTATGTCTGCCTGTGTAAGAGTACAAGAACATATAGATCTGTTCTCCCTGTATTCTAAGTGGCCAAGATGTGAGGCATTTCTGGCCAGGAGTTGTGTAACCGAACTCAAGCTTGGTGTGGCACAAATTAACATACCTTGCCTCTCAGCATCCAGTTAATGCTGCTGCATGGCTTCTGGATCTGAGCTTTCTCAGACCTGGTGAGCTGGGTGGAGCAGATATGCGGTTGTCCATACACAGTCATGTCAACATGCACTTAATGCTCCCTGAAAGGGATTGAGAACTGAGGCGTGAGCAGTCTGTGTATAGACACTACAAGCCTTATAAGCGTGTTGTCTTTAGGTTACAATTTTTAATGTTGGGGCCTATTATGATGTAGAACCTTTAGGGATCTGATGCTTGGGATGCATTGGGTTCTTACAGCTGTCCCCTAAAGGTGGAAGAGACAAAAGAAAATTAGAATATGTAAATGGGAGAATTCTTGGAGCTAAATGTCCTCTTTATTTGGTATCCATGCCTCGGAGGCAAATTAGACTTCTTTGTACTTCACCACTGATGCTTCCTTTTCATATCTCCTCTCGCTTGCCTAGCTCATCTGCAGAAGGAAAGTGGCCAGGATGTTTCAGCACCTCTGTGCAGTTTTGGTTCTTTGGAGCCATTAACTGCTGCTGTAAATCAGAACAGTCTTTGTATTGAAGGAGAAGGGCAGTCATCACAAGATACAGTGATGCAAACATTTACTTTATTCTATGTGACTCCACTTTCTAAGGGAAACAATATTTTGAATCAAAATAACATGAATAGTAGAGTACTTAATCATAAAATTCCTTTGAATAAAACCTTCCTGCTCAGCATACATAAAAAGATAGGGTGGTTGAATTCAAGTATATTTGAAAGGCAAAACTTTCATTTAGAAACATTTAGAGCTGCACCATATTTAAAATATTGCTTCTGTTAATTGTAGCTCCTTTTCTAGAAGGACATGGTGTTTTTTTCTTGAAAAATATAGTCGATGAATGCAGACTTTTGACACTAATAACTAGTGATGAGAGAAGCATTCTTCTGTGGTCAGTTGCTTTGGAATGAAACATGTTTTTTAGGTTTCTCAGAGGATTCGCTCTAATAGGATAAACAATTGTAGTCAGACCTAACATTTATGCTTGTCTGCCAAACTGTTACACTGCCAAATTGTTAAATGTTAGTGTATCTTATATATCAACTTTGTTTCTTAAAATAATATTAACTTTTATTACAGTATATGCATGCATTAAGTACCTGCTGGACCCAAAAGATTCAATTTCACTGACTCAGAGGTTTTGTTATGGCAGTAGCAAAACAATCTTTTGTCTTATAGCTAAAGCACAAATATAAAATTACAGGAAGAATTTTGAAGAGAACTTACTGTTAATAAAAATGTGCTGCTATTGAAGTTAAAGGAAAGTTTGTCTTCTATTTCAGCTGAAACATAGCAAGTCCCTTGTCAGCAGCTTTTCAAAATCTCTCTGAGAATATTAGAAGAAAATTATTTAAAAGAAATGGAATTGTATGTTCTCTCAACCCTTCATTGCTTCATTTACAACTTGAAAAACCTATTAAACCTGACTAACAACAACAACAAATTTGGTTCATTAACTGCCGTCAGTTCAAGGTCTTCCACTGACTCCCTTAGGCACTGATGCAGGATCCTCTTAATTAAGCATGTAAAAGCCACATTATTTGTGCTTATAAATATTTTTTATAATTAATTACAGCAATCCAATAGAAATGTATTGCGTTTTCTAGCAGGAGATCTCACTTTTTGAAGTGGTAGGTAACTAAGGGAAGTCATGTTTGATAAATCTTTTTCATTTTTACAAAAAGAATGTAAAAGAGGTACCCTTTTCTTTAACTTATCTTAAAACATATGATTTGGTGTAAGTCAAGTTCATGCTGAAGCAAGAGAGAGTATCTGTTTTAAGGAAATTAAAGCTTCACTCCTTGTAGTGACTTCGTAGAAGAAGCTAAAAAATGAATAATTACCTACCGCTTATGATGCTGTCCAATGGTAATCACTGTACCAAGGGATAATCCAAACAAAGCCTTCCTCATCATTCCTGGAAACTGCTCCCATTGTTCTTGTTCTGGCTGCTTCGGATAATGGAAGGTAATAATCGTCAGTAACACATTTCCATGCTAAATGTTTCCAAGAGTCCCACAGTTGTGAAACAGACTGAAAAGTAATGAGACAGTCAAAAGTTTAGAGTATTTTCTTACTCAATCCCTGAGCATGGCTGAGCACATCTCCCGTGTAATCCCTTTTAAGAATTAAAACTATGTTTGAACTCTGCAGTAGACATAAGTATACAGCCTAAGAAGAGTGGGGTGGACATTTACAACAGTGGGACCCGAAAGTAATTTTCTTTAAGCAAATGGGCTGTATGAATATGACTTATTTATTCAGCTCACAGACTTATTTATTTTCTTAACAGTCAACATGAAAACAATTAATTTTAATATGCAGCAAAAGAGGCAAATTCATTTCAGGACAAATCTTAATGTTTTATTCAACTTGTATGGTTTTTTTTAATGCCAGTTTCAGCGAGCTCTAATAAAAACAAAGAGGTTGCTCAAAACCAACCAGGAAGGGGCGTTTCCTTCTGTCTACAACATTGTAAATAAGCGGTTGATGGGATGACTGGGCTGCCTGAGATTCAGTGTCTGCATTTGAACTCATGCTTTCATTCTTTGGTGTAATTCATGCTTTTGTTTTATTCTATCTAAAATAGAATAATTTCTGCATGAAGGAGTGCTTTTTTATAGGTACTGTAGAGTGTAAGAGTCTCCGGTAGGAGACCATGGAATCGAGAGGACTGTTTTATTGAAATATTTGTTCTGACTCATGCACAGAGAGGCACTGACTCTAGTTCCAAATATCCTGGCTGTGCCATTTGAGCTGTGGATTCTAAGGTGGAAGGTGAATGGAATGCTTTGCTTTTATTTCCTTCAACTGTTTTTGTGAATTTAGACTCTCAAAATAAGATCCATTTCTACACTTTTCCCCCACTCTCTTCCTTTTCTCCCCTTTTCTTCATATTTTTCTTCCTATTTTGCAAACTCAGATCAAATATATTAATGTTTTCAGGTAAATTTTTGGCTTTCTAGCATTTGTACTCAGTTATAAAATTACTATGAGAAGCTGAATATAAGAAACATTTATGGGTATATTATATATAGCCATACTCAATACTTATATTGATTTAATAAGAACAGGGTTTGTAGACAGTTACCTATGTCTTTTATTATTTCACTTATATATTTTTTTTATTTTATTATTTTATCATCTATTTCCACCAATAAAAATGGTCACTGTATACAATGCAAATTGCCTGTTGTTCAGATTAGGCAGAACAAGATTTAATTGATTAATTTCATTGAAATGGACGAAACTAATAATAATATAAAAATGCTGTTTCTTTGCAGTATTAGATGCTTAATTAGTAATTTGGCAGATATGACCAGTAGGGAGGGTATTTCCTGACGGCTGACAGTACATTGAGTTGAGTGCCAACACCAAATCTAAAATCTCTTAACTACCGTTAATTAATTACCAGGAAATACCCGGCTCGGGTGGAGTGGGTCATTATGCTTCTATTCCATGTAAAACTGTGAAGGGTGAAAAGATATCAAAATAGCATACAAAGTGAATCATACAAAGCTAGTACAGAGACAAGATTCTGTATATTCACTCTAGTTATACAGTGACACAAGTAGGACCTCACAGATGTCCTGTTCACAAGCACAGCTCAGAGACACAAAACGGGAACTTCAAGGCACCTTTAGGTTTAGAACTGCAGTGGGTGTAACCAGCATACGTTTACATTGGGGCAGCATCTTCTAAAAAGTGCAAGTGAACAATGAAAATGTCTCCTGAAGACCGCCTTCTAACCCATGTTCTTTAAAGATTACATTTTCTATTCGTATTTGAGAATAATTTTTCTTGTTAATACTTCAAAGCAAGGGTACTTAGTCACACAGGATAAAAACAGGTTACAAAAACTGTTGCAAGGTATCAGGATTGCTAAAACATGTCTTGAGTTTTCTTTCATTATTTTAGGTTACAGTCTACAGTTGTTCATTTATTGCTGGAAATTGCTTAACGAATAAAAATGAAAGTATAGATAGTTCTTTATAGCAAATCATGTCTATTTCACTCAAATTATACTATTATTTTCCAATATTTCAAAGGAAAATGAAGAAAAAAAAAGATTTTTTTTTTCCCCCATCATTCCCTCTCTGAAGACCTCCATGTAATAATTAACCAAGAGAAATCTTACTTTTTATTCAATTAGAATCCTTTGTTTAAGGCACAAGGAAGATGTGATTTAGAGACTTTACAAGCCTAAGATAGGAGGGATGTATTACAGTTGCTTCTGCTTATACAAGTCCAAGTCAGATGATGACCAAACCCAACTAGTTTCCTTATAATGAGCATAGCCATTCTTCTGGTGACAGTAAACACAGGTAAATAAAAATGGAGCAAGTGCACTTCATATTATCTCAGACTGTAAAGATTTTTCTCCTGGTTTTGTTGCCTTAGCCTGTCAAAGTAGGTTGTAATTTACTATTTTTTAAAATTGGTTTATGTTGTAACTTTCAGAAGAGCTTTCCTCTCCCCTCCTCCCTCCTTCAAAAGCAATATAGAGTTATATTTGGAATGTATTTCCATGCACACAATGTTCAGCATTTCAAATGCTTTGGGAACACAAACCTATTTCAAGCTAGAATGATAAGGATTATTGAAGGGAAGAAACATAGTTATCCCCTGACATATTTCATAACAAGAGAGAGTGTAAATGCAGTTATACTGATCATTTTATGATTTGGGGTTTTTTAACTTCCCATTAATATGTACAAACTCATCTTAAATAAAAGAAATCCAGGAGTGTGATTTGGACAATGAGGGCATTCTAAATACTTAGGACTTTCACTTAAATTTTTATTAAAGAAAATCAGACTCTAGTGAGGATTTTGCAAGATCACTTTGAGTACACCAAGACTCTTCATACTGTTTAGAAGTAGATTTGACAGAACACTTGAATTTATGTTAATCAAGGAACAGTTCTTCCGCTGTCCTTCACCTGGATTTGCAATATTTTTTTTCCGTTCATGATGGCATCAAGACCTAGTGCTTGAGCCCTACAATTTTTCCATCGTTGAACTTTCAACTGAATGCATGAGCACAGATAGGAAAGCTATTTTAGGTGGTGGTGCAGGAGGTGGAGACAGAAATGGTATGGAGAAAGAAAGGGGGAACTGTAGTAAGTGTACAGCAAAATAGTTCATTTCCTTACATTTATGAAATGAGTGAGTTCCCACACATTATTTTTTACCAGAATTGTGTTACATTTTTTTAAGAACCCTTGAGAATCAGTTGATACCAGGGATAGATAACTCATTGAGCCATTGGAACCCTGCCTTTACTTTAATAAAATAATTCAGATTTATTTTTCTAGAATGCTGTGTCTCAGCAAAATTTTACCAGATTAGGAAGAAAAGAAATTCTAATGTACCTTAAAAAACCTAAAGAATACTACTGTTATTCAGTGGTTAGTTACTTAAATTTAAACAGAGTTTCCATGGGACAGGAAAAAACTACCGATAAGAAACAATGAAGTCTAATGGTAAAGATCTTAACGATTGTGAGCTTTTCAGTGATCATTCTAATAATTCACGTACTTTCATAACAGAACAAGATATCTTGTACTTATAAATGAAAGGGTGGATATTACTGCATAAACTACATACAATGCCTTTCAAGGTTTTTGTTTAGATGCTGTTTAAATATGCAGCTCAAATCCAGCTATCGCTGAAGTGAGTGATACAACTTCAAAGAGAGCAAGAACACACCCACTTTATCTGATCTAGTAGAGATACAATGGGACAATGAATATAAGAACATTTTTATTTTTTCAGATGTAAACTTAAGGATACGAAAATAATGTATTATATTGCTCTGTTTTCCTTATGAGACACACCTAGTAAATATTGTAGTATACTTATTTTTTTAATGAAGGTGAAGTTGCAGGTTTTGTTAACAACCAGATCCCCTTCAGGAGATTCAGTTATATTTTTTTTTAAGCTAGTATTATACATCCTGAAACTCAGAACTACTGCTACCTTCACCCTATCCTAAATCTTAGAATCACTAAAGTGGATAATATAATACTGTTACTGGGTAGCCTGTTGATTTATGGTAGCCACATTTAGAAGTTCAGATGTATAGACAAAAAAGAATTTTAAATGCTCTGATACTAATTTCAATACATTCTTAATGAGCAAAACTGACCAAGTATTTGAAATTCGATTTCTCTTTACCCACACAGAATCACAGAATGGTAGGAGTTGGAAGGGACCTCAGGAGATCATCTAGTCCAAGCCCCCTGCCAAAACAGGTTTCCTACAACAGGAAAGCATCCAAGCGGGTTTTGAACATCTCCAGAGATGGAGACTTCACAACCTCCCTGGACAGCCTGTTCCAGTGCTCCGACACCCTTACAGTAAAGAAATTTTTCCTAAAGTTTGTATGGAACTTCCAGTGTTCCAGTTTTCTACCATTGCCCCTTGTGCTGTCACCAGCCACCA
>NW_010336710.1:0-8434 GCF_000700745.2 Antrostomus carolinensis
TGATTGTTACATTGATGCAGCAAACCATGTAGTAAGATTTGACCTGATCTGCAGAGGGTCCAGGTGATTAAAAATCGTAAGTTAACTTATAATTTCTAACCACCTAGATACTAACATAAGTTGTGTTATAAATTCTGTATTAGGCTACTTATAAATTGTACTACATTGATTCTGCTTGGAGAAATTATGTGCCATTCTAATTATAAATTCTGTGCTATACTAATCATAATATCCTGTTAAGAAAATAAAAGCTTTAATTCTGTGCTGTCATCATTCTGCCACGGATCCCTAAAAGAACCTTGTCTGTCCCGTCAGTGTCAGGTTACAGAAACATAACTTTAAATCTGTACATTTCAATCCAGACAGGATTCAGTCAAGTGAGCAGTTAATTATGTACAATGTTAGCATTACTATTTGCATGTAAATTTGATGAGCACTTTGTAACACTATTCCCTGTCTGTTCTGGTTTTCCCTGGGGCTGTTACTAGTTCCACTCTGTCGCTTTCTTTGTTCATCTGTCTTGTACTTTGAATTCCCTACTTGCATTTCTGAGACAGTTACAGAAAGCAGCAACCTCCTGCCAGATCTCCTCAGGCTAGAGATTCATCTCCCTTCAGTGTCCTGTGGGCTTCTCCCTAGTGCATTAAAAAAAAAAAAAAAAAAAAAAAAAAAAACATTTTAAAATTTTTTTCTTTTCTAATCCTACACCTCCTCGTGCTACACAGGGAGCTGGTGCCCACAGCAAGGAGCCAAGGGACTGAAGATAGGGGCTCTGCTCTCTGCTTCTTCCAAGATCCATGCAGTGCTGTGGCACCAGAGGCAAACTCTGTCCCAGGGCCATGATGCAAAGTTTTCCCCTGTGGGACTCTTCAGAGAATTCATCAGATGGTATCCCAATGGTATTCCTGCAGAAAGAAATACTATTACTCAACTCCAAGGAGATGGAAATCAGCCACTGAACCTTATTCTGACTTGGCTGAGAAACAGCACAGACAAACTTCTACTTATGGGGTGCACCAATTTTGGATTTCCAAAGCTGCTTTACTGTGCCTTGGTCCTACGTACCAGTAACCTTTAAGCAACCTTGCAGCTCACTTCTTTAAACCCTGATGGTGCTACTTAACTCTCAGCCTGGAGAGACAGCTGTAAACTAAGGCCAGAACTACTATGTATTTTCCACAACTGTTCTATAACAGTACTTGGAACAAAAAGTGTCAGAAGTAGAGCAGCCCTGAAGGTTTATCCTAATTTTAGGTGTCTTGTTCCACCTAAGCAGTCCACTTCCACAGCTTTAGGTAATCCCTAGCATGAATCAGCTGTGACTCCATATTATCATGAAACTATAAAGGATAGAAAAAAAGATAAATTATTTACTGGGATGATAAATTAAAAGCTGTTCTGCATTTTTTAGTAGGAAACTGATTGTTAGGGGCATTCCAGCAGAGTTTTTCCTGAACATTGTGGACCCGACTTTTTTTCCTTTACAACAGCAGTATAAATCACTGGAGTGCAGACACAGCCCATCACTAGAATGATCATCATTAGTATTGTTACAGCAGTTCCGCTTGCATGCACCTCCTGCTGTGCAGCACATAACGCTTTCAGGAAGTACACTGCTCTGTCTGGCAATGAATGTGTAACTGGGTGAATTAGGAATCCAGTCACTCGGAACTTGAAAGATCGAAGATATTGTTAGGGGTTAGTCCTAGGAATGACGTCTGAATAGATCTTTCTGTTGAGGTTGATTTGTCACCAAATTAAGCTAGCAACTCTCCAGGCATACAGGACTGTAAAGCATGTCAGTCAATCACTTCATCACTGCAGATGAGCAGTGATGAAGCCAACCATGCACACAGAAACGAGCGGGGAAGGTTGCAGAGCCCAACAGAGAGATGTAAACTGGGCACAGCAACAAGGTGGACTACAGCTGTGGGACTGTGCTGTGCAGCTCATCCCTTTCCCATAACAGGAAACCTAAGTAATCTCTGAATAATCATCTGAAAAAAAGTTCCGACCTGCATTGTGGGGAATATTGTTTTGATTCATTACGTAAACCAACTGCACGTGCTCCTTTTTCAGCACTGAAGTCAAAACATGGCACACACAGCCACATGATGTGCTTTTCACAGCCCACAAGTTTTTCTAGCACATCAGCATTTCTATTTCATAAATAGAAAATATAGCTTACAAGACATTATCATTTTCACACAAATTCTAGTATATATCACTTGCAAGTATTTCAGGAGGACCTATCATACCATCCAATGGCTTGACTCATTTTTCTCTATTATTGTCAGCTAGAGGACACTGGATGATGTGCAATCTGCAGGCTAACCTGGTGTGCCAGCACTTAGCCAGGCTTCTAGCACAGTTGAAAAATGGGCAAGCTTTATCTAAACCCTATAAATCCCTGCACTTTGCATTTGTAGCCATTAAGCTACACCTAGATTATCTTAAATGTTATAACCTACAGGGCTCAAAATGCAGTTGCTTCTGAAAAAGCACCATAAAAACAACTTGCCTAGCTATTCCGCATCTGTGGTATAAAGTCTGTCACAAGTACAGAGTACAGGCATAACACCATTGCCATTGTCTCAGAAAATATACTAGTGCAGCCTTGAAGGCTCAGCCCCCCCTGGGAATTTAATTTACAGCCTGCTAATGTAGTTTGTCTTTCAAATATACTGTATTTTCTGATGACCAGAGAGCTAGAGACAGGGCATAACTGAAAAAGCAAAAGTAAAAATAACTCCAGGTTTTGAAACAAATAATAGTGCTTAATTTTCAAAGCACAAATAATTAAAATAGGACAATGCTAAAAGACGAGGAACAAATATAATGGGAGCAGAGGGTCTATTCTACAAATGTGAGACAGCTGACACGCTAAAGCAGAATGACAATCCATCTAGTCTACAATTCCTGACAGAGGTCAGCCTAGATACCAGTGTATACATGCACAAGGTCACATCTAAACAAGTCTGAATTTTGTATGCTGGTGGAAGAAGATGACTCAGTGAATCCTAAGACCTGTAGGCTACTCCAGCTTCTACAAACAGTGAAAAATACAAAAAAATATCTTAAAGATCATCACCCACGGGTAGGAATTACTGGAGCATGAAATGCTGCAGATGTACATGGGGATTGTTTGTCCAAATGCTGCCCCCAACACATGCTAAAGGCAAATCCCAGCTGCAAGAGCTGGTTATGCTGGTTTCATGTTGTTTAGGAACTTCCCTAAACCAGAAAGAACTGCACCATCTTCTGATTCCTAACACTAAGTGGTACAAAGCAGTCAGAAGGGAAAAAAATGAATTTTCACATTAACTCCTCCCTGCTGCTTTGGATGCCAACTGTCCCAGTGACAAAAACTTGTAACAGACACCTCAAATCAATGAGTCTGCCACTCTGCTGCCACAACTGTTCAGTTTTTTCACTTAATCTCATTTTTAGTTTAGGTATGAATCCTACAAACACTCACATTCACATAACCTTTACAGGATCAGGAGCCTTGAGGCAGTAGCTGTCTCTCACCGTATGTTTACATAATACTCATGCCTAGTGGGGGCAGATGAATCCTCCAACCACAACACAACAAAATGTGAGTTGACTGACTTGTATAGTGAAGTCAAACAAATGTTAGAAATCATCACAAATGCAGAAGTCCTTAAAATGTAGTTGATTGTAACGAATATTGTAAAAATGGTTCCTGCCTGCTCAAGTCTGCTCACTATGTAATACAGAGAAGTTGCTTGCTAAGTGGCTCTAATGAGGCATTACTGCTTTTTTAACTCCTGCTAGTCCTGCAGAGGCAACAATACTGAAAGACAAGGAAGGTCTTAATCACCATATGCATTACCAACACCATTCTGCTGTGACTGCCAGTTACACTCAAAAGACACGTAATACCACAGACGTCAATGTCAAACAGTAATGTCATAGATCTAGCAGATTTTGGCCCACACAACCAACTTTACATTATCTTTGTCCTGCAAAGTCACAAGCTAAGAATGCAAGAAGCCTTCCTTGATCTCAGCTGAGTCCTTAAAGGTAGCAGTCTTCCTCATGCATAGTTTTTAGGAACTCATGGCAAAACAGCAGCCCACAAAATGCTGCTGCTGATCTGACCCTCAAGCCATACTTGAGTTAACTCTGCAATTCCCTGATGCGGTTGCTGAAAATAATAGGAAAGCATATCCAGTTCCTGGAGCTTTGGCTTAAACCCAGAGTTCCTCTGGTTCCAGTAGACACTTCTAATATCTTCAAACCTTGCTTAATCTTATTGCAACATTTTAAACCCAGTGATAATGAGCAGGTGCAAATATTTGCCACAAGTTATATGCTGGTTGTGAAGCAGGAGACTGCTCAGGCATACATGGCTGAAGTTTTTTGAGTACAAGCCCCCTAGACATTATTACTTAGTTGCAGTTCCATAAACAACCGCAGAAGTCTCCAATCAAAGATCTGTTCAACTTAACTTCACCAGTAGTGCACAACTCGTATCTACATTTTTGCAGTACAAAAAAACAAAACAAAAAACCACCCCCCACACTACTCATACTTAACAGAAGTGTAGAACAGAGATATTGACACACTATTATCTGCCCATACCCAGCATAGCACATCAAATCCCTGACTGTGTGAGACAAGTGTTGCAAATGTCGGTTACGGATATCAAAAGGAAAAGCACTGCGTTGCACGATCAAACTGACCTTTAACCAGCCCAGGATCTGAATAGCAGTATGATGTCCTAGAATTCCACCCACCTAAGAAATAATAGACATACACTATAAAAATAATGCTCAAAAAATAGTGTTTATACCATTACAACACTAATTAACCTATGATTTGTTCAGATTCATTAATAACGCAACAAATTGGCTGTAACTCATCTGTAAAAATATTATTAAACCTTGAAGCACACAAACATTGTTATGATGGCTTTTCCATTGCCACGATACCATGACTGCAATGTAAAGGCAATATGCAAGTTGCATCTGTTAAAGCTGTTTCTCACAAAAAAAACAGGTTATAGCAAGACAGTACAGTAACAGTATTACACCAGCTGTCTTCCTTCTACCCACTGACGTTATTCTCTGATGATAATCCATGCATGAAGTGAAGGCAGAATATTAACAGAGCAATGAAAAACTTTGGTGATGAGATTCTACCAAGAAACCACAGTTTAAAGTTGGTTAGAATACACAGAAATAGTTATACTCCTCGTTCTGAGGTTCTAGTTGCATCAACTTTTTATCCATCTTTAACGTTACTGAGTTTGACTCACAGTCAAACTAACCATGATATTCCCTTGTGCTACACACAGACTGTTCATTGAATGATAGAATGGTTTGGGTTGGAAGGGACCTTAAAGATCATCTAGTTCCAATCCCTCTGCCATCAGCAGGGACACCTTCCACTAGACCAGGTTGCTCAAAGCCTCATCCAGCCTGGCCTTAAACACTTCCAGGGAGGGGGCAGCCACAACTCCTCGGGGCAGCCTGTTCCAGTGTCTGACCACCCTCACAGTGAAGAACTTTTTCCTAATATCTAATCTAAACCTACCCTCTTTCAGCTTAAATCCATTTCCCCTTGTTCTGTCATTAACTGCCCTTATGAAAAGTCCTTCCCCATCTTTCCTGCTCACCTTAGCTAAGAACGCCTGGCTCAGCTGCACTGTCTGCAGCTTTTCTGTAAAAAAAGACTTCCTCACAGAGTCCAGTCTCTGTTGCAGGTCAGGATCTTTCAACCACCACATCCAACAGAAAACATTTTCAGCAACTCTCACAAATTAGAGGATGAGAGAGCTGTGACTCTTCAGACTGGAGAAGAGAAGACCGAGAGGGGATCTGATCAATGTCTATAATAAATATCTGAAGTGTGGGGGCCAAATGGATGGGGCAGGGCTTTTTTCAGTAGTACCCAGTGACAGGACAAGGGGCAATGGGCAAAAACCAGAACACCGACAGTTCCACACAAACATGAGAAAAAACTTTACTGTGAGGGTGCCGGAGCCCTGGGACAAGCTGCCCAGAGAGGCTGTGGAGTCTCCATCTCTGGAGATGTTCAAAACCCATCTGGACACTTTTCTGTGCAACCTGCTGTAGGGAACCTGCTTTGGTAGGGGGGCTGGACTAGATGATCTCCTGAGGTCCCTTCCAACCCCTACCATTCTGTGATTCTGTGAAATTTCTGGATGCAGCTGAAACTATAGATCTGAAAAGGAACAAAGAATAGCTTACAAAAATCAGGAGCCATATTGAATATATTTATATAAGCCCAAGACACGTTGAGTACTTGTTAATGTTTTAAAATACCTAGCTTTAAAATCTCTCTTCTTTACATAAACCACCGTCTTGCCAGTCACTTCAGGCTGTATTCTAGTCATCAAAACACAGACTTCCCTGTAGGCTTTCCTATCTGTCCTGAATATTAACTCTCTGGTTTCATAACTTGTTTGAGTCCATTCTCACAAACAAAATGATCAACCAGCTTCCATGTTCTGTTTCCTCAGTCACTCCCATCACTAACTTCCCCTACTCACTTTCCATAACTCGTAACATGCACACACACAAGCTCTTTTCCTGGGCACTCTTCTGATCAAATCTTGGTTTTCTTTTAATTATTCCACTGCCTCTGACAACAAATAAAAGCTCCATTTCAAATGTCCTTTGTTACTCTATCTGTACCACAATGTGAAATTTTGAGTTTTCAGCAGAGATATAGGAAACCACTTTAGGGAAGGTGAAATGTCTGTAAGATTTTGCACACACAAGACACATCATAGCACAAAATTTCACAGAAGTAGGAACTACATGAACTTCCCACACACCCTCAGCAAATCCACATAATAAGATATGTGGATTATCTACACATATACACAATTATTGATTTGGTATTTGAGGTACTGAGCTGCATTTTAAAGCAACTCAAGTGCTTTTCCTTGGTCACGTATGTTCAATATGCACCACCACTTCTGATAAATTCTCACCAGGAGCATTCTCTAAGAGACGTAACCCCAAACTCATAATGCTTCCAAAAAAAAAAAACCAAAACAAAACCCAAAATAACCAAAACAAAATGAAACCACCAAAACCATCTGTATTAACTCAAGACGCCTTCTAGAGCTTTAAAAACAATGTTACATTATTTTAAAACCATAGTAGGGAGCTTTTTATATATGCACACACAATAGCTTAATAAAATACATAATTTCACCATCTTCCAAAAGGATTTTAATTGAGGGGTTTTTTATTAGAATACATTAATTTTAAATCAAAGCAAAGCCCTTAAAGCATAAGATTAACAATTATGAAGATATTTCTAAAAATCTATTGCAAAAATTACAAAAAAAAAATTAAATCCCACTAGTACCCACTATTGCACTGGAGTCAAGCTGTAACAAAGCTTGATGTGACAGAACCAGAACATCCCCTTAGCTTCTCAAAAGTAAAAAGTTCAAACAAACCTTTGTTTCAATAGAAGTGCAAGCATCTATTTTTGTTTCTCCATTGTCCAAGATACTTGGAACGGAGATACGAAGCCATTTTCCTTGAGCAAGACTACAGATGTGAATGTGTAATACCTTAATTACAGTGGTTACATAGAAGTTCAGGTTAATGAGGAACATCAACCCAACTATTTTCAGTTTCTAGCAGTTAATGACAGACTAGGAAGACCATAACCAAACTCCTTACTAAGAGAAAACAATCACAGCGTTGAGTCCAGGGCTGAGCATTTCAGAATTAGACATGAAGACTACTATAAACTTCCAACAAGAGAACTACTTCCATTTAGAATCTGGTATAATCAATAACACATTTTGATCATATCTTGATCCTCAGTCATAGTATGGGGATGCAGAGATAGGCTAGTATTTCCTGACTGGGAGTGTACCTAGCATGCACATACACTTCCACAGACATGTCACACAGCTGCTTATCACCAGATTAACATTATTTTGCATTTCAAATATACTGTTTTAGCAAAGATCTCATTTATTTAAGAATGTGGTGGTTTCACTTGGATAGCAGCCAAACACAGTTGCTCACTCACTCTTCTGCCCAGAGGGAACAGGGGAGAGAATTGGAAACGTAAAAGTGAGAAAACTCATAGATTTAAATAAAAATAATTTACTAACTGAAATAAAATAGTAACAGTAATAACAGAATATGCAAATAGGTGATGCACAATGCAATCACTCACCAACTGATGCCCAGTCCTTCCCCAGCTAGTGATCCCAGAGCAGAGAGAGCGCCAAAACCAAAACTGCAGTTCCAGAAGAGTGAGCCTGAATGACCCGAGAGAATGCCCCCATTTTCCAGTCAACTATTGTTAATATACTGACATAGAATCACAGAATGGTTTGGGTTGGAAGGGACCTTAAAGATCATCTAGTTCCAACCCCCCTGCCATCAGCAGGGACACCTTCCACTAG
>NW_010336710.1:8822-15233 GCF_000700745.2 Antrostomus carolinensis
TCTTGTGTTGGGGGCTCCAGAAATGGACACAGCACTCCAGGTGGGGCTTCATGAGTAGAGCAGAGGGGGAGAATCACCTCCCTCGACCTGCTGGCCACACTTCTCTTGATGCGGCCCAGGATACGGTTGGCAAATATGAAGTGGTATGATATGGAATATCTCATTGGCATATCCAAATGCCAATTTGGGTTTTGCTAATTACTATGCTTCTCCCCCTTCAGTCCTTTGCACTTGCAGACTAGCAAAACACAAAGTCCTTGGACTTCCAGTAACAACTAAAAACATTAGTATGTTATCAACATTCTTCTCTTACTGAAACCAAAACATAGCATTACTCTAGCTAAGAAGAAATTTAACTCTAACCCAGCAACACCAGGATGAAGAAACAGGTATGTCTGTTAGTGGGAAAAAGGCTAACACTGCCGAGGTCATCTAAGCAAAGCAATAAGTCACTTCAAGAGACAGACACCAGTGTGAAATTTCATAACCAGCGGTTACAGCAGCTTAAAGGAAGTATTTCTGAGGACTTACGTATTTGAATCACAGAATAGGCAACACACTGATTTATCAAAAAAATCAGTACACATTTATTGATCTGACAGGTCAGAGTAAGTGTGGTAAACAACTCTGTAGAATTTGGTTTTCACCTTTTACAGAACAATTAGCTCAAACTCACCATCCTCATTTCAAAACCCAAATTTGCATAGTTTAGTTCTACCTTATTGCTACAGTTCAGTGAGTGCACTTTTTAATTTGAATTAATTCAATGCTAAAAGTGCTATTTACTGATGAAGTACTTGCAAACCAAGACAAGTAAACTGAAATTGTTACTGTAAATTCTTGCACCTGACTTCAGCCAAGCCATGCTCACATCAGACTGCTGTCTTACCTCAGACCACAGGAGTTGCACGGCTTGAACAAGTTCCTCCTCTGTTTCCCAACAGCAATGACTTACACCATGACAAACACGCTTGGCAAGTCAGACACAGCCCCACCTTTTCCAAGCACAAGGAGAACTTCATGTTACGACTATAGCAAAGTTTTACTCTGAATTTTATCCTGCACAAGTCAAAACGAATTTCCACTTCCAGAAGTATTTTCTTTAGAGACAACCTTAGAAGGCTGGTAGTCGAGTGCTCTTCTATCATAGCTTAGCTTCTGAGACAGAAGCAATCCGATCTGTCATTAACACCAGAGACTTCCAAACAGGAAGTTTAGCCCTCACCCCTAGAAGCTCAAGCTATGCAAAGGTCAGACTGGAATTTAAGAAGTCTTCCTTGTGGTCCAAAAAAATAAGTTCTCTTTTTCTCTAGACCAGACAAAAGCAACAGAAATAACATATTCCTGAAACAACCAAATATAATTATTAGTTAATAGATCTGAAGATACTAAATACAGACTCAATTAAAAGCTACTATCGATTCTATTAAGGCTTTTTCCCCTTCCTATACTTCATTTCCCCACATAACTGACCTTTTCAAATGAGTAAAATTACAATACTGGGAAAGTATTCTTTGTCTCATTAAACAGTTACACCCTGGAAATATCTATTAAACACTCCCAAAAGATAAAAAAATTAACATTAGTATCTAGTTTCCCCCAGACACCAACAGCTTGACAGGTTCTTCAAGGCCAAGCAAAGTTCTCTCGCAGCCTGCATGTTTTATGTTATATTAAACCACATTTTTTAACATTTATGGAAAATTTTTTTCCCTGCTTTTCTGACAAAAAGCCACACCAGGAAGTTTATTTTATATTTTTATTGTATGCCAAAGTTCATTAAAGATAGGGTTTTGCTTGTATACAAGTTACTCAAAAATCGTGTCTAGGCAGAGATTCGTTAGCAATCCGACTTATTTTAAAGCATAGGTTTGTTCAGTCAGGCCACAAAAATAATATTGTGTACAAGCAGTAACTAAAGAGCTGCAGGTTCAAGGAGTTTCCAAGTATCACAGAGCTTGAGATCTCATCGGGAAATAAAAATTAAATCAAAGCAGTCACAATATAAAATAGCAGCTCCAGGTAGCTTTTTCAAGTTTTAACTTTATTCAGAAAGTGACACTCAGTTCAGTTTGCTTCATTCTTTGAAGCTTCATCGAAGTTTTCAACAAGATCTAGAAAAAGAAGAATGTTGAAATTAAAAAAAAGTTTGACTCACTTCCACTTTGCCAATTTTTGGTTTGGTTCCCCCCCCCCCCCCAAAGTTCTACTTCATATCAAGAGTTTAAAATACAAAACATTTTTAGCTTATAAACCACAGACCAAGTAACTTAAAAGCTTCATGGTTTATTCTATTTGCTCAGCCAAGTAAGTTTTAGATGGTTCATTATAAAGCACAATTCTAAAAGTATTTAACTTCACTACACCCACAACAGGGCAAAGTGATACTGAGGAGGTAGCTTCTTCTCACTCTTATTGAATATTAAAGAACTATCTTAGCCATAGCTAAGCCATAGCTTCTACACTGGACAAAAATGCTAACTCAAACCAACAGTCCCTTCAAGTCTCTCATGGTGACTGAAAACAAAATAACCTGCCCACTGGAATTTTGTGACAGCAAGTGACTAGGCAATATTCTTACCCAATCCTACACTGGATGTTACCTCTCAGCAAAATTTACTTCCTTGTTTCTCCACTGCATGCTTGTTCTTACCTGGAACTTCATCATCATCATCTTCACCAGTAGCAAGTGGTGCTTTTCCATCCACAGCTGCAAGAGCAAGTAGTTCAAAAGCATCAGTCAAGCTCACCATAGGCATCTTGATTAGTTGTTTTGCTTTGTGTTTTTTGAAAACATTATCAGTCTAAGCTAAACTGCAATACTTTATCCAGTTCCTCTGCTGAGTAACAATCTCCAACTACGCAAGGAAGTTCACATTCCCTTTGTTACCGATAATGCTCAAGCAGCCCAGCAGGGAAGTGAGAAGATGCATGCTAAAGCAGTTTACTAGTCACTGTATCTAGGGATAATGAGTGCTTTGCATGGTAATCATTTTCAGCTACAAGTGCAGAGACTGATTTTACTGATTTCCCTTAAAAGCAGCTTGGTTTATTGACTACTAGGTGGTTTTCAAACTTCACATATTTTAAATCAGCAAGTTTTAAAAGGATCTTATGATTCCAGGCCTCCAATGAAAACTAAGGTGTAATTGTGAAGCTGGAGGCAGGCATGTGTAACTAGAAGACAGTATCATTCCCTGGCAAAGTCGGAGGAATATGGAAGTGGATGCATAATTTTACACTTAAGTGGCTGAGGTAACCATGTGTTCTGGTCCACATCTCTACTGACGCAGTGATTTCCTAACCATTCCCACTGGATTTGCCAGAGCTAGAGAGACTGCCCATTTCCACTGTAGCAGATCAATGAGCATCTGTGAAGCCACAGCACTATGATGCTAAGAACAGATATCTCAGGCCCCTGGGTGCCTGTGAACCTACTTTTACTGCTATTCTTAGCTGTACGACCAACAGCAATCGGCCTCATACTCTCCATCACCTCAGTTTTATCCTAATTACCCTAATTAATCCTTCCCAATTTTCAAGAAAAGCATGAGGAAAGAGCTTAATTCATACTAGGCCTGTATCCCAGTTTATAGCGAACTAAACAGATGAATGCATAAACTTTGGTCTGAAAGGGCTTGGGACAAGGTCACTGCTAACCCTTGTTTTCTAACACCAGAAAGCTGTTACGGCTTAAGCGCATCTTAGTGTCAAATACGACATTTTAATAGTAAAGTGGATTATTTCTTCCTAAATCATCGGCATTCTCTCTCATCCCCAAGACCAGACTAAGTTTACTTCAGTACCTGCAAATGCAGTCATCACAGACACTTGACTCATCAGTGTCAGACTTCCAAATCTAGCAGATAATGCTGAATAGAAAGGTCTGTGCAACTACTTTGGCAAACTACTTTTGTTCCAAAGTGGAACACAATAGATGTTTATTAGGTCATACACAGCAAGCACTTTAAACAAGATTCACTAATATTAAAACTGCACAATTTAGCTTATTCAGAACATATGCACCTTGTTATAAGAAGGGAGATCACAGGGGATAATTGTAAATCCTTCAAGTTTTGTTTTGTTTTTTTCCTTTCAAGCCTTGCTGCTAGCACAAGGCAGTCACAAAGTTAATGTTAGGAAGGAGGGACTTGAGCTCCATGGGGAGAGAAGCCATTTACCCCACCTCCTGAAGACTACTTCTAACAGGATTTTTTCAGTGGGAAGTTGACAGGAGGGAAGCATCATCAACTTTAGGAATGGAAGCAGAGGCTGTCTTGCTTGCAGCAAAGCACAGGAAGGAAAAAAAAACCGTAACAATCGAGATTAGAACTACCAGAAACTAGAAAATTATACACTTCTCCCATTTTCTCTGTATTTAGGATGTCCCACACCTTGGAAGGAATGGACCTAAGATATTTCAGAAAAGCAGGAAGATCGTACATGCTCAAGGAACGTTCCCAATGTCAACAAGCCTGTCTTTCAGTCCCAGTTCTCATCCTGTAGCAGCAGCATCTTTTCCAAACACCACATACTTAAGTCCATCCTCTACTTTTCCCACAGCTTTAGGAAAAACAAGTGTTCATTTTCTTTTACTAATTTAAGGATGGAATAGGAAGTTGGTGTATCTAACTTAATGCTCATACCAGTCCTGTTTTCCACAAACAGAAGTTATAAATACTTCCTTACAAATACTGTGTAATTCCCTCCTAGCTATCAAAAATCCCATGCAAGAAATACCTTCACCCCACCTGTAAGGCAGCAAAGCAGTTGGAAGATGTCCATCTTCTAGTCCCTCTCCCCATTACTTGTTTCCATTCAAAGTGTCAGAACAGACTTACTCAAGAGTTTCTTTTTTAAAACCTAACTCTTCCAGAGTAACCCATCTACCTAGCTTTAACGAACAGGGTTCGTCAAAATACAGCGACCACATCAAGAAGTAAACTACCATTAAATTAAGCTACAGCTTCCCAGTCCTCGCCCAGCTGCAAGGTATGCTGACAGGTGCCTCCGCTTTGTTCGGTTATATCCATAGTTGGATTTGAGCTATAAATAAAAACTAAGAGTTCCATTTCTTTATAAGCTTTTTATCATATGCTTGCAGACAGCAAGAGCACACTGAATTTCACTGCTGCTGTACCAATAAGCCTCATGTCAGCTGCCAGCATGAAACGCAGTCAAGTTTCAACTTACACTGCTTGGGTAGAGCTTCTGCCAATCTCCTCAGGCTGGTCAGGCTGTCAGCTCCAAGCTGATTTAAGATGCTAGGAAGCATTTCTGTCAGCTGCTTTGTCTCAGCATGGCCGGTGATAGTGAAAGTGTTAGCAGCCAGAGATGCCTGAACTTTAGGGTTATTGAAGTGAATGACTGTTCCTTGGTTGGTAAACATGTTTACCTGCAAGAAAAAAAAAAAAAAAAAAAAATCAGTATTTGAAGCAGTTTAGCAATATTTTTTCAATTTAACAGGAAACTGAAGTTCTTAAAGCTCAACAAAAACCTACTGATAATTTATAGACAAGTTTAGGATGTTACTTACCAGGGAACTGATTTTGATACATTTTATATTTCTATATAGAAAAGGGTTTTTTTTCCTTTGAAGCAATTACCTCCTCAATTCCAGAAATATTGTTGACTCCTAGTTTCTTCAAAGAAAACTGAAGTTTCTTGTCATCTGCTGTAGCTGTTCTGTGTACAACCTTCTTCTTTCTGCGGGCAGTACCCTTTGAGAGAAAAAAAAAAAAAAAAAATCATCTTACAAATTAACACTTAAGTAGTTCCTCATAAAATCGAACACTCAAAGCCATGTAACTATTCCGCAGCCATCTACAAATCAACTGAACATACAAAGTTCTACGTCTGTGTCACAGTGTACACAACCCCACCCTCCCAGCTGCACTGCAGCAGTCTTTCCCTTGCTATAAGACAAACTTTTCATGTCTGTGAGAAGTATGTGGTTTTAGGAAGCAATGCACCAGAGAGTGTTTATTTCACAATTCTTACAGGGATTCTGCAGCATCTTAGAAAAGTAAAAAGAAATCTGCAAGTTTACCCTTATCTGTTATCACAGGCATAAAATGGAAGAAAAAATACAATTTTAGGTAAGTTCTGAAGCTTATCAATTTTTTCCTTAGATCACCTTTCTTAAATTGTAGCCAAATGTTTATAGTAGTCAGAGGTTAAAAAAAGTTACCAACACACACTACCTGACAAGTATGAGAAAACTCAGAATACTCACTTTTTATTCCAAATAGTTATCTCCCATCTGATGGACTTAGACACACATATTTGAAAAACACTTACTTTCCCAAAATATTTTATAATTAAGTTTAAAAAAAAATAAATAATATTTCTACGTATTATTCCAGACCACTTCTGTTTAGAAAGCAAAACAAGCAAATGTTAAGTTTCCCT
>NW_010336710.1:15264-17587 GCF_000700745.2 Antrostomus carolinensis
GAAATAATTGTCCCATACTAGAAGATATTTATACCTACAAAAAAGCAGAAGGTGTCATTCTGTACTTCCTTGCACAATCATAAGGCTTCAGTAAAATCTGTCATAAAACGTGGAGGAACAGGTGAAACTAAGCTCCTTTTTGACACATTGTAACCACTAATGTAAGTCCTCCTACTCCAGCTGCCCATCTGCCACATGGCAGCAATAAGAGAAAGTACTGCTGCCCAGCTGCATAATTGGCTGCAACAACTTTTGAGTTAAGGGTAGAAGTTAGAAAACTGGCTGGACACTAACGCCTCTAACATACTCCAGTTACAAACAATGAGGAATGTTAATGACAAATTCACATGAAACTAGCACTTGGAAGACAACTGCTCAAAAGTTTAGTCATTTGTCTAGAAAGCTTGATATTCATTCCCTGATATCGTCAGGTTAGCACACACAGCTATTTGAAAACTACTAAACTAATATAAATTGCTTTATTTTAGTACCTTGACTACACAGGAATCAAGCTACATTAAGATAATATACATTAAGTCTCTCTGGACAAAAGACTTCTCAATAAATTTTTAAAAATGATGTCTTGAATCAAAGGCTATGTAGGAACATGTACCTCCTCCTCACCCATATTAAACACAGACATCAAACTGCAGACAATCTGAGTTTAATTTAAATGGACAGCTGCGGCTTTCATCTCCACAGATTTAAGCTTCTAAAGATCATACGTTTTTACTAAGGAAATTTTATCCTGATCGTGCTGAGACACGCCACTCACATCCCTCTACCTCTGTATTAAAGAGAAGTAGGTACAGCAGGCCTCCATGGAACACAACAGACTGATCTGCCACTCCTCTAAAAAGGCTTGGATGAAGAGCCATGAGACTGAGCTGTAGTGATATTCTACACAAAAATCCCCCCAAAACCCCAAATTTCAAATAACAAAGTGCTACAATAGCCCTCCACCTAAACATAATATTTAGCTTATTTATAAGATCTGCCTCCTTGCAACATCATTAAATCTTCCAGCAGAGGCAACATGCAACCTTTTCTCAAAGGAAGCCTCTTCCCCCTTTGCCTCCTCCACACCCATCTCAACTTATATGGAGAACCCCAGTAATAATTTCCAGTTATAAAACAAATTTTAAAAGTCAAGTTCAGGCATTCAAAATATTTCACAGGCCAATTTTAAAACTGAATGACAGCATCACCAGCATATTCTTAAGCTTTGCCTAATGACTCCAGAAGGCCCAGACTGACCAGAGAGTGGCAGGAGCTGTAACCTGAATGCATGCTCTCAACCTGACAAACATCAAAAGCCTCTATGGTCAATACACACATGCTGGTAACATGCACACAATCATCGATATAATATAGCAGTTCTCTGCTTAACTAGTAACCCATACAAAGAATATACAAAAATCACAAAACCAGTTAATTAGTACATTAGCCCTGATTTAAGGCTGCCTAAATCTCCAGGGGAAAAAAAATCAACACAGAAATGAAAGCTCCTTGAAGCTTTGTCAGCAAGAGTTCTATTGAACAGTTTGTATTCTAAAATACTGTGCATACACTTCCTCAGGTATAAAAAATTAATAATAAACTTTTGCCTGAAAACTGACATTGTAAGTACAATGTTTACTAGCACATGACTATATTCAACATACTTTTTTATACTCAGTATATAAGTAATCACACAGCTACATATCTTCAGACGTTGTAATAAAATGAAAAGATCTCCTGAATATGTTACACTACAATTACATGAGTATAACAAGTACAAAACTTCCAACTCTGTCCTAAAAGGCAAAAAAACCCCAGCCATGAGCATCTTGAAGATTTGTGACAAGAGAACCTAACCCTCTATAATCTTGTTAGGAAAACTATACCCGAGCTCGCTTACTGTAAGGTCTCCTCACTTCAAATTCTACATGCCTTCTAAAATAGCTCATACAAGAATATATGCTACAAGTCTGATGTAATTATTATAACAAACCCAAACAGAAAGCGCTGGGAGGCTCAGCTACTACATACCGCTTCTAGAGAACTGACTCTAGAGGCCCCTGCAGCAGCACAGCTTCCTCTGAGGACAGTCAAGCCAAGCACTCAGGGCTGCTCCCCATCCCAGTTTCCAGGACCCCTTGCGCTAGGGCTGGTGTGCAGTCCCGAAGGCTGGGTGGGAAGACGGCTCCTACCTTGCCACCGATGCGCACTTGGGCCTGCAGCTTGGCGAGCTTTTCTTGGTTCATGATTGTTTCTTTCATCTGCAAAAGCAACAAGGGCTTCCATGGAGGGCGGGTCCGGCAGCAGCCGGCGGCGGGTCCGG
>NW_010336711.1:0-16319 GCF_000700745.2 Antrostomus carolinensis
AGACAAGTCCATAGTGCAGTTCCTCACACAGTGCTACTCAGCTGCTAATGATGAGCCACATAAATGGAGAGATCGGTGCACTCGAAGGGCTTTTGCTCGGGGTGACTGAGGATTGCAGGATGCTGGAGAGCTGGGCAGATGCAGGAGAAAGCTCAGGGTACACCTCTCTCTTGCTGTCTCAGATAACTCAAGGGCTCCACATACTCAAGAGGATATATCATGTTCAAATATAGCAATTAGGGCTTCTGTTAAAAAATTCATACTCTGCTTTATGGGGCTTCTGACAAGCAATAACAGGAGAAGAGCAGAGCACAGAGGGGCTCTGAAGCTCCTGACAGCAGAGTTACTCTCTTTAAGATGGAGCTGTTGATAGGCAACCAAGTCAAAAGTTGGAAGGATAGAGCGGATGTCTTCTCTCCTGACCTTCACTATCATCCTTCTCTTCTAACCCTCTTAGACTCTACCTGCATGCAATAGATCTTCCAAAATAGTCACCTCTCTAAATCTGGAGAGGAAAAAATGTCCATTTTCTCAGGGTTACCCAAGCTATCTGTCCCCAGTCAACTCTGCCTGCAATGTGACTGCTCTTCTCCAGGAAGCTGTTTGTCTGGAGGCAGCTTTGTGTCTTCTGCCAAAGCAGAGTAGGAGCCAGGTCATGGCTTTGAGACTGAGAAACTAAGTCTTAGACACTTTTCTTTTCGAGAGAAATAAGCTCTATCACCGTCACAATAAAGGCTTTTCTGGGCTGTGGCTCAACTGCTTGGGCGTTGCAGCAATGTAGGAGGTACTTATGGTTTTAGGGTTCCTGTAACTGAGAGCAGTCAGGAGCTCAGATGGGGAGGAGAGGGAAATCCAAGATGTGTGAAAACTAAACCCTAGTATTGCTTTTTTAGAAGTTCCTAAAGAAGAGGAAAATGGCAAACTGTGTTGTAAACTGGAGGCTGGACCCTTGGGAACTGCTCGGACGTTGAGTTCTGAACATCTTTTCTTTTTGCAGCTAGTTTTTGCTCTTAGTTTGACTATTCAGATCTTGTTTTGCTTATGTGCAATTCCCTGCTCACCTCCTGGAAACGTGAAGCTGCCTTGCCACCCTAAGGCTGTTGAGCAACCCACTCGCCAGATCCAGCTGAAAATCCTCTCCAGCAGACAACCCCATGACGGTGCCGAGTGCCAACGGGAAGTGCTACAAGAAGCGTGCAAGGAACAGCAGACTTTGACCTCTGCCATGCCCTCACTTAGGGTGGTGGTACAGGCTGAAAGCTCTCTTTATATCACTTAAGCTTAATTGCACAAACCACTAAAAACTTCCACCCTTGCTCACTGGCAGCCCTGGTACGGATTGATTCAAAACCTCAGTGCTTCCCAGCCCCTCCAGTGCTACAGAGGACAGAGGATTTGGAGCCAGGTATCAGGAGCTCCCAGATGGCCAACCATGAAGGCTTCTAACTTTTGAAGTCTGTTAAGCTGCTCTTTCTAATGCCTGTTTATCAACAGTGTGAGGCTTGAAGACTTGCTAGTACTGAGTCACTGAGAGGCAGAACTTGGTCTGAAACACACTGGGAAAGGTCACAGCTCCAAACTGACCCGACCCTATGACTCTGGATGCGTGTGTAAGCAGTATATACCATTGCACTTTAAGGTCAAGATCAAAACCAGAAGATTCCAACATTGTGAGAAATGACTTGAAAGAGTTTAGAGGAGTAACAGGAAGTAGAGACTTGGCTAAAGACACCCACCATCTTCAAAGGCAGGAGAACCTCAGGATGTGGCAACTGAATGGGCAAATATTGCAACAGCCTCAGATGCTCAGAGACTTTCCCATCCACTATCAGGCTGATGAGTTTGAGAACGTTAGCTGTGACCCTGTAGACCACCAGCATGGAGTGCTCCATGAAAGACCACTCACATGGACAGAAAGTCCCAAGGTCTTTCAAACCTTGCTTCAAGTTCCCAAGCTAGTAGAGCAAAGACAAAAGGGGAAGGGTAAACTCTGCGAGCTGTGGGGGACAAAAGGCAGAAAGAAGGATACAAACACAAGACACATCAGAGATGAGCCCTGTCTTACTTCTGACTCCTCCCTAGTGTAAGGAACATATTTTGATGGAGTTTTTCTCTCCCCACCAGCCTGGTATAAGCCTAAATTAAAACTAGAGGATGTTTTTCACAATGCAGGTTTTTTCCCCTTGATCCCACCCCATTACTGGTACCAGGCATGGGTAGCTAAAATAATCAAGAGACGAAGTGCTAGAATGAAGCCTGAAGTAAAGATCAGGCAAGGAAAGCTTGTGGGAGGTGGGAATGGCCACCGGCCACTTGGACAGCTTGGCATGATTGACATCATTGGGAAGAAGAAGGCTGAGAAACCTGGAAGAGAAGCTATAGGGCATTGAGGGGAAAGAAATAGCAAAGGGGGGTTAGTGTTTGCTTGTACATATGCATAGTATGGTTGCCCAAGGAAGTTGTAGATGCCCCCTCCCTAGAAGTGTTTAAGGCCAGGCTGGATGAGGCTTTGAGCAACCTGGTCTGGTGGAAGGTGTCCCTGCTGATGGCAGGGGGGGTTGGAACTGGATGATCTTTAAGGTCCCTTCCAATCCTAACCATTCTATGATTCTATGATTCATTCTATAGCATGAGGTGAGGACACAGAATTTGAGCTTGCATACCACACTACTGGTTACGGGTCAGGCTGTCACCTCACGTTCCATCATCTTACTCAACATACAAAATCTCTCACTGGGTAACTTTTCCCCAAATACTCAATTTCTCCTTCTATCAATTTTTGCTACGACAGGCACTTCCTGCATGAGCAAAAGCTGATGTTTGTGATTATGCATGCAAATGCCAAAGTTTCCCAAGAATCAAAACAGAGCCACGTTTACCTGACAAGTATACTATTTTAAAATCTTTTGCAGGGGAAAAAAAAATCAATGGTTAGGCAAAAATATCCTTAAATAGCAGTTGGCTTGGCGTCATTGTCACAAATACAAAAAACATTTGGGGACCTCTTTTATGTGCTGAATATTTCATTGTCCTGCAGTGCAGTGACTCCCAAAACCTTTAGTGAGCTGAGCTCTGCTTTTGAGGCTCTAATTTGCTGTTGCCATGACATTGTTAATGTCTGAATTGCTTTTTTTAACCACTCTTCTCCTTTTTTCCAGTCTCTGGCAGAGGCATTCTGAAATAGTGGGCATGAGCTGATCTTGTGGAACAGCCTGTGTATCCTCAAAAATAACAGAAGAGCGTTCATTTTTAACCGAACTGGATGGCTGATACGGTCCTGATGGATGGACAGATGATTATAATCCTGATGGATGGTAACTTTTTAATTGGAGAAACCACAATGAACATATCTGCCCTAGTTGAGATCATTTTGGCTTTGTTGCAGGGGGTGAGGGGTGGGGGGCTATTCAAACTGATGGGTTTTTTTTAAACAATGACATTCAGAAAAACATATTAAATAAGCAAAATTTCATTGTTCTCTTATGCTTAATTAGGCTTCCAGAGTGAGTAGACATTAAATCGCTCGGCAGTGAGTTTATTAACATGCTTGCTTCATAGATCCAACTGAGAATGGAGAAATCTCTGCCAAGGTCAACCTTAGCAGAGCAGCATTGCTTCCGTAGGAAACACTTTTTGCAAGAGAAGTTCTTCCTTTAATGTGGTAATACCTTCCAGTTGCCTGGCTTCTCAATAATACAGCAGCCTTTGCTGTTCAGGGGTTTAAAGAGGAATTTTTCAGTCATTCTGAAGAATAGGTCATCTCCAAGAAGGACATGGAGGTGCTGGAGCGTGTCCAGAGAAGGGCAACGGAGCTGGGGAAGGGTCTGGAGCACAAGTGTGATGAGTTCCCAGCTGAGGGAACTGGGGTTGTTGAGCCTAGAGAAAAGGAGGCTGAGGGGAGACCTTCTGGCTCTATCCAAGTCCCTGAAAGGAGGGTGGAGAGAGGTGGGGGTGAGTCTGTTCAACCAAGGACCAAGGGACAGGACAAGAGGAAATGGCCTCAAGTTGCCCCAAGGGCAGTTGAGATTGGATGTGAGGAAGAATTTCTTTGCTGAAAGGGTTCTGAGGCATTGGAAGGGGTTCCCCAGGGCAGTGGTGGAGTCCCCATCCCTGGGGGGATTTAAAAGACCTGTAGATGTGGCACTTCGGGACATGGCTGCATTGGGCTGATGGTTGGGTCTTAGAGATCTTTTCCAAACTTAATGATTCTATGAACTCACCTTCCCTGGGCTTTGACTCCTCCCTTGGATCAGCCTACCTGGAGACTCGCTCAGCAGCAAACTCTTCCCTTATCACCTGTAACTGCAGCTACACCAGGCTGGCAAATACCCCTTCGCCTGTGGGCGAGGAGATGGAGCCTGGTCTGTCTCTGATGCTTTCCTGTTGGGCAGATCTCAAAAGCCCAAACCTGAAGTGATTCATCTGAGGTCACCCAACGTCAGCTCCTCCTAGCAAACGCATCCAACACTAGTCCTAGCTCCTGTCCCAGCACGAGCCTGAGCCAGACTCCAAAGATATTTTGATATTGGTATTTTTGCCTGTGGGGATGTGTCTTTTGGTTACCAAGGCTGGAGAAGTGGAAGATGTTTTAACAAGTGTCGAAACTTTAAAAAAAGCAGCAAGCTTGACAGAATGAACAGCATGTTCTCTAAAGGCACCATCAAGATCGTAGGTGAGACTTCAGCAGCTGTCACGATGCAGAGATACTGCTGCCTTTTCTTGCAGGCGAGAGGATGGTTACAGTGCTCAGAGCTGGTTTTGGCTGCTGGACATGGACCTTTCCAGCACCTGGGAAAGGGCAGATCCCATGGTGTGGGACTGTAATGCAGTGGGATGTGCATGGTGTAGTGACGTCTCTTCATGGCACTGGTTTTAATACTGACGTATGAAGCAGAGATCAAGACCATGTGCTCCCAAATGCTCAGTCTCACAGGATGGATGGAGTTCCCTTAATGTCCTGGCCAGATGTAGTTGTCTTTTCAAATCAATCTCTGCTGGGGTGCTGCTGGGCTCCACCCTGGGTGATTCAGTGAGCAAAGACTCCTCTCTCACCAGGGCTTTCTCAAGGCAATGATAAAATTCCCATTCAATGGGAAGAAGAATGGGTCCACGAGTGTTAGGTCTTTTGGTGCCACACAGAGTACAAAGCGCTACTTCAAGCTTAATAACCCCATAATGGCTTTGAATATTTCCTTGCTTCAGTCTCAGTTTTTATAGGTACATCTGAAAATAAATCATGCTCTTGGAATGCACTAACAGTGACATCTGAGTATTTCCAGGAACCTCCACTATAAAAATGTCTGCCCACCACTGAAAGGAACACAGATCAACATTTCAGATAACAAACAAATGCCTTTGATTTTCTCTCCGTGCCAAGGAACACTGATATTGTCTCTGTCTCCTGGGCATTCTTCAGTGTGCCTCATTAGGAGGTTATGAAATGTTGCTCTATTTGTTCTGTTGTAAAACAGCAAAACAAGCCTTGGGGCCAGATTGGCTTCAACGGAGCTGGATGTGCACAGGCTGAGGATCTGCCCTTTGCGCCAGGATGCTCATGCCTGGCGTGGCTGGAGCAGGGAGGGCTGGAGGAAGAGCAGGGAGAGGAAGAGATGATCCCCTGGCAACTTCTCACTGTTTTTTTCCAACAGTCCAGCTGAGGAAGGCCCTACTGCTACTCTCTTTAAGGCAGAAGCTTGGCAAGACCAATTCTGCTGAGTTAACGCACATCTACAAGATTTCAAAGGTTTTGGTCTTTAAGATAGAGGTGGTGGCAAAGGCAGATACGGAGCACTTCTAGAAACTTGTTTTCCCCAAATTGGAGGTCTTAAGCTAAACAGATAGCTGAGAACATAGCCTGGAAATATCGCAGAGACTCTACACTCTTACTGTGGTTTTTCACTCTATAAGTAACAAGGGAATATGTTTGATTTTTAATTATTTTTTTTTAAATAAACACTTGCAAAGAACATATCAGAGGTCCAAGGTCAAAACACACAAGGGAAAACTTTCTAGGGCTCGTTTTGCCAGTGCATTTAGCAAATCTTTGGTACTGACACCTACTAAGGAGTCTCTTAATGAGTCAGAGTGGATGCCTGATCTCCACAAACAAGGTGAGCAGTTGCACGTACTTGCTTCTAGTAACATACAGAATCAGCCTACACCTTTTCTGCAGTCACACATGCCCGTGGGCTAATGGGTAATGTTTAATCCTGCACTTTGCTAATCCAGTCATGTTTGCTTAACCACATGAGCCCAGTTACTCCCCAGATCTTTCCCTCTATAATGAATAATCTTCAAGTTCAAGTGGCGAAGGCCCATTTCCATTTTTAGAGATTTGAATGTCAGCCACAAACCTAGACGTAGATTGCTCTGGAGATCTACCAAATATGGACTCTTGAAAATTCAGTCCTTTTGGAAAGGTCAGAAGTGACTGGGATTGCAAAATCTTCTCTAGCCTGGCAAGCTTGATCTGAGTTGCCATGCTTTTGACTAAGTGACCCTTGACTTTGAACAGGGCTTTAACAGTGTCTTTTAATCCTAATTTTCAGATGTCATGAGGGATGTTGCCATGTGAGCTCACATCAGCTTTATGTACAAATCAAAGCGGCGCATAATTGCCGGCTGCAAACCCTTGAAGAGTTTGCCCTGCGTGATATAGTTAATAGAAAACTGTGAAATACTCTGATGGAGCAAATTAAGAGTGGTGTGAAATAGGATTGTAGTTACAACATCTAATTAGAAAGCACTGGGAATTATATAGTTTTTATAGTATATAAGCTGGTTATAAATAAGGCAGCTGGATAGACCAACAATAAGTTGCTTCTTGAAATCTGGTGATGCCAAAGAGTATCACAAGACCAGCTCTCTCACCAGAAACCAGAGCACTTGAACGTCTTCCTGTCTCAAACCCTGGATGGCTGTTTCCTAAGATAGCAAAGATTAGTTTCTCCAGTTCCATAAGCAAGAAATAAGTCTTTCAACTTCAGTTTTCTTCTGGGCATAGACTAAGGGGTCGTTGACAACACTGTAAAAGTTTTTGTTTGAAGATGAGCTGCTTCCACTGAGAGACCATCTCCCAGTCTACATCCCCTCTATCAGCCTAGCAGATAGGGCTGCTGATACAGAGGGTTCCTGGACCAGATGCTCTGTGACTCCACCACTTGCTTGAGAACTCTCCCTCTGAGGCACCTGGAGATGGTGGTAGCAGCAGGACCTCATTGTGTAGGCTGCAGAGGTTTAGTGTAGCCTGCGAAGACATCTGCCTTCCTCCACCTACCTGTGGGTGTAGGAATGACGTTGCTGAGACAGGTATCTCAGGGCCTGGCCTGGTATGTGAAGAAGGCAGGATGGCTTCTTCAGAGATGATGGCAACGTGCAGACCAGATGAACTATTCCCCTCTGGCACTGCTGCCTGTTTGCTGGAGGAGTCCTGCTCCCATCTGAATGCCTGGAAAGGCACCGTGCTCCCATCTCAGTGTCCCGGGGGAATTTCTGTGAGACACACCAACTTGATTTGACATTTAATAAACTGCTTTGTTTTTAATTTTGTTTCTTACTTGCCAATTAAAGCGCATCATTGCCATGGCAACGGAAGGGCATCAAAAAAAGCATGGGAAGAGCAGGGTTGTGTTACCTACAGGAACTCAGGTAGTAAAACCATCAGAACCTCGTCTGCCCCTCTGTGCCAAGCATCTCTGTCCATCTACACCGTCAGGGCTGCAGGGCCCTGATGTTTTGACTTGGTATGAAAAAAGATCCAGGCAGGATTGCCAGGGTTTCTTTCCTGACGTCTCACCTCAGGGGTGGATAAGGAAACCTAACTCCAGAGAAATAGTCTTGGGCAACGTATCGAGAACGAAAGGCTTCTGGCTTCTGCCCGTGCTTTCCCAGGGGTTCTGACCAGGAGGTGTGTGGGCAGGGAGCAGGATGGCATTGCTCTGTCTCCGCAGAGGGGCACTGCAGCATTTTGAAGCCCAGGGATGAAGGTTTGGTGGTGAGGATGGTCCACGTAAGCTATCTGCCTGTTTGGGTTGCTCTCTACCACGTTGTGCGTCCTATCTGCAGAGGCAGAGCCTGCTCTTGGAAACAAGCCATTGCCAGCGATAATGGATGGGACAGCTTTAGCTCTGTTTATTTCAGCCTGTCCTAGTCAAAAGCTCAACTTGTGGATGAAAGGAATAGCTCTTCACAGAGCTAGGAGAGTACGTGCAGATCTGACCTTTAGAACAACCTTTTACAGTTAGGGAGATGCTACTTTTATCCCTCAACTGCTTGGTATCCTATTTAGCATTCAGCTAGAACCTACTGCCCCTTTCTTTCCTCTGTCTGAGAAGCTTTGCTGGTAGTCCTGCACATGAAATTGGATCTCCTTTCCTTCTGCATATCAAGTGCTTTATTTCTGACTGCTTCTAGAATAGGTTTAGGTGTTAGGCATTGCTTCAGATGTCCTGGATTTATAGTTGTAATTTTATGTGTGTGCACCAAGGTGTTGGCCATTCAGCTCATTGTTTCAGAATGTCCTGATGTCTGGTTCAAACCCAGCTATGTCTTCTGGAAACCCACAATAGAGGCCAAAGGGTGGGTCTCTGTGGCTTTGGAAGAATTTCTTCTCTTAGAGCTAACACCTTTACTGCAAGCATTAATGGGCACTTTTCATTAACAACCTCCCCTTCCAGGCCAACTGAGAGGAAATGGAAATGAAGTTGGTGTCTCCCTGTGATGTGCCTGGACCTGGGCTGCTGTTTGCAGGGGGTGCTTGAGTGAGCTCACCTGAATCCTGACACTCACCTTGGAAGGAAGCACTGACACTTCCCCCAGCTCCTGCACCAGAGGAGAGGAGTTGTCTGGTCCAGTGAGGAAGAAACAGAGCAAAGTCAACCCAAATCACCCCTGCCCACCTGAGAAGATCCCACTCTTTATCCTGTGATGATCACCCCTCTGATAGAACTGCCAAGAGAAGAGCTCAGGTGAGTGCTGGTGAGTGGGATAGGGACAAAGGGTTCACTGGAAACTGTCCTGGCACCATTAAACCTCCTTCATGGTGCCGGGTGCAGTGATCTGAGAAGTAACTCCTGGTCTGAACCAGGAACTGCATAATCAGTATGAAGGGAAATCTGATTTTTGTGGCTCGAGGAACTTGCTGGACTAATTTTTCCTGATCCCAGGTGACACCCTACAGCTTCTTACGGAAAAGGGCTTATAACCACACAGTGTGCTAGTGCTGCCTGGTGCGTATAATGGTGTTTGTAAGGGCTGCTGGGGAGAACATCTGTTTACATCTGGAATTTAACTAGCAGAAAGCTTGTGCTTTGCCATGGACTTGGCTCCTGAGTTCAGTTCTCTTCCTAAAGGGTCAACTGAAGACTCATTAGAACTAATTCCTGGCAATCTCTTGGCGGATTTCACGGCAAGTCAGATAATGTGAGTGTGGAGTGAGAGGTTTCCCCTCCCCATCAGCCCTCGCTGTTTATTTGCTGCCCACTTTTCCTTTGCAAGGTTGATGGCAAAGGGGAAAGGGACACGGTGCAATAGCCTGTCCACTCCCTCTTTCCTTTGTGCTCTTGGATCAACCCAGAGAAATATAGCTGAAAACGCGTGCTGACAAGCAGCATGACCCCAGAACTGGGGTCTCGCCTGCCCAGGATTTTAGGGGACAGATGATTAGTGGTGGAAAGGCAGCTCAAAGCTGCTGCCTGTGTGGATTACTATGAGCAGCTCTGTCTTCATCATCTTTCTTATTTTTCCAAATAAATGTATCAGCTGGTCATGGTTTCTGGTTCAAAACATGCTGGGCATGGCTCACTCCTTGGCCTTACCACGTAACAGTGCCCAGGGAAGGACTGTCAGGGATGTCTGCGTGCAGCACTGAGGCTGGCTCGTGGCTGTACAAGAGCAGGGCTAGGCTTTGCACCTTACAGCTCCTTCAGGAATGGGAAGAGGGGAGACAGAAAAGGGCTGTCAACCCAAAAGCTGATTCAGCATGGTGTGTGTACAGCCCGTGACTCTGAAATAAGCAGAGATGTGCTTTGGGTCCAGCTCCTCTTGATTTCTGAAACCTCATGGCCCAAGAGCCTTGGTGCTGAAATTGCTCAGAGTCCTCATGCTGGGGGACAGGCTTCCTCCTCCTGGTGCACAGTTCAGGGCTTTAGGCTTGGGATTGTTTTGTGCAAGTACATTTTTGGCTTGGATCACCAACAAGCAATAGAAGATGCTCGTTGCTTAGTCCGCAATGACACGAAGAGCAGCTGAGCCAAAGGCTCAGCCCTGCAGAGCCTTGTCTGCTGCTACAGAGTCCTATAGCCTTGCCTGAGGTTTTGTTCTTGGAGAGAAAGTTGAGGAAACAAGGATTTTTGCCTACTCACTTGTCACAAGACCAGCCTGAACTTGGCTCATGATCCACTGTAATGCTGAATATGGTCTTTTCAGCCTTGGTGAGTCTTTTGCCTCTGGAGGAAATTAAATAAAGAAGCCTGCAACAGTGACAGGCACACACCGACCGCAGACCCCCCAGATTTAACCCCAAGCTGTTTCCTGGGTGAAGGATCTCACCAGTGGAAGTGAGCAAGGGTGTGTGCCACAGCAGATAAGAGAAGCAGAGCTTGAAGTCGCTCGCAAAAAGCTGTGTGGCTTGGGAGGGGCTGCCTGCAATGCGCATCGAGGGAAGCTGGAGTGATACAAAAGTCTGTTTAAAATAAAGAGACTCGAACAAGGGCAGCACAAATATCACCAGTTAGAAATCTTTGCATGCCTCATAAATATGGCAGTGGAACTTGGCAAGAGAAAACCTTTCCTAAGCTTATCGTACCAATAAGAGTAATTAAGGAGAATAAAAGCTGGAACAGAAATGGCTTCAAGACCTTTGGCTAAGGTGCTGGTGAAGTGGGGAGGAAAAACTAGCTTAAAATTCCTCTGTCTTTGGCACCCACAGAAATGTCACACTGCACCTCCAGATAGGTTGTGTTGCCAAAACCTGCCCTGCATAAGAGGGAAAAAAGTACACAAATGTGATGACATGTAGAAGGGAGGAATGGAGATGAGACCTGGCTCTCGCTTGGAAGAAACTAATTCATAACTTCACACAACGAACTCAAACTCATTGGATGGTGACTATTGGGATCTCCATCTTCTCAGAAAATTTTCTGTTTGTTGCCTGGCATATCATGTACCAGCACTAAAAATCTCTCATAATTTTAAATAAAAACTCAATAAAACTGACAAGCCACACACTCTCCTGGCCTCAGAAAATGTTCTCTACGTCTCTGCTGCTGCCCCCCATTACTTGGCTTTGATGGCAGGGATGGAGAGGTGTGGGTGGGAGCTGGGTTGAGCTGTGCTCCCAGGGTTGTGTCCCACTGCATCCTTCCTGAGGAAACCTTGGCAAGGAGGATTCATCCTTTGGAGCACAGCAGCTGCCAGAAGGTAGAAGGGAACAGGATGGGCCCATTCTTCTTCCCAAACCTACCTATTTTTGACCTGTGGGTCTGTTTGCATCTTCTCTCATTAATGGATGCTCATTTCCTCTGTGCAATATATTCCCCTCCCATCCCTACCTGTAAAACCTCTTCCAACGGGACGCATTTTCTCTGGAGGACAGTTTTGCTCCCGTTTTGCTGTGAGCTTAACTAAAAAGTCACTGGTTGTATTTAATACCTGACCCAACAGCCTAGATACCCCACCAGACATCTGTAATGTATATCCAGCAAGCAAGATTGGATTAATAAACCCCCTTCCCAAAAAGGAGCAAACATCTGCTCGGGATAGTTTCCAAACGCAGAACATTGGGATCACAAGCAGATGACAACCATACAGCTAACCACAGCCTCACCACTGTGAGACTGTTTCCATGCCTCACTTGATTCTCCATTCCTATGATCTCAGTGTAAATCAAGAGTAATTCCCCTCTAATCAATGGAGTTAATCTAGTCTGAAACCAGCTCGTAGAAAAATGAAGAGTTAATTATAAATAGCCGACCTAGGGGAATTACTTCTTATCAAGGGAAAAGTATCTAGCAACAGCCACGCCATCAACACAGATATAATACACTGCAAACCAGCAACTCCTACAGCCCTGGAAAACGAAGAGCACAGCAGAAAGGAGGAAATTTGTTCAAAGCCTGTGGGTGAGATTTTCTTTGGCTCCTGAGTGGGTTTTGACACTTGAAAAGGGACGTGCTGCACTGCCTGGAGCGATTCTGGGGAGACAAGCTGTGGATGTGGGGCTCTGCCAGGGAAGGATGAGGTGTCCTGGGGCCCACATCAACTATCTATCAAAAACCCTACACCAGACACAGGCTGATCCGCTTGTCCCGCGCTTTTTCCTGCACATTTTCTTTCTCTGTCTTGGACCACAAGTCTAAACATTGCCACAGTGCAAAACAATGCTCTTCGCAGCGGCTCTCCAGCCTTTGTTCTTTCTAATCTTCATCTGGAGCTTGATTCATTCCTTCCTTTGAATAAAACTCTGGGAAGTCCTGCCTGGCCTCCCACCGTGGCAGTCCTGACCTGGTGACTGGCATCTCTGGGCTCCAGCTGCCCTGGGTGAGGTTGGTCCCTGCCGCTCCACCAGCCATCCTCACACCCAGGCTGATGTCAGAGCAGTAATCCTTGCTCTTAAGGGAGCTCCTGCCCTAGTTTTGCTATGATATAGTTAATTTTCTTCTTAGTATCTAAGTTTCAGTGTGGGATTTGTTATGAGAAGAATGTTGATAAGGTACAAGGACACCGTGTTGGGTAGTTTGGGAGTGCAAAGGACTGGGGGGTGGAGAAGTGTAGTAATTAGCAAAACCCAGAATTGGCGTTTGGCTCTGCCAGTAAGATATTCCATATCATATCAGATTGTGGTCAGTATATTAACCAGGGTTGACTGGAAAGTGGGGGGATCCTACTTGGAATCACTTGGGCTCACTCTTCTGGAATTGCAGTTTCATGTTCAGGGTTCCTTTCACTCCTCTGGGATTGTTATCAGCAGGTGGTGAGCAACTGTACTGGCCATCACTCATTTATACATATATATGTGTGTATATATATATACAAACACACACACATGTGTGTGTATATATATATATAATTATTATTATTATCATTACTATTTTAATTTTCTTTTACTCCAATAATTTGTTCTTATCTCAGCCTACAATGTCTCCTTACCTTTACCCCTCCAATTCTCTCCCCTATTCCCTGGGTTGGGGGGGAAGGGAAGGGGCGTGAGCAGCTGTGTGGTGTTTAGCTGCCAGCCAAGTTAAACTCCTACAGTTTCCATGTAGTAACTTTAATTGGTTATTACCAATGTACACAACACTGATTAATCACCTCAGTAACACCTCTATTCCGGTAATGAACTCCTCATGTGTGGCAGATCTTCTGCCATCCCCATGATTGATGCAGTACAAGGGACAAGTTCGAGGTACTGCCGCCTCACTGTGCCTCTGCTCAGGGGAAGGCAGCCACACCCATGGTGGCTGTGAGAGCCCCCTCCCCATATGACTGTGGTGGTTTCACTGGGCTGGCAGCCAAATACAGCCGCTTGCTCACCCCTGTGCTCCCAGGGGATAAGGGAGAGGACTGGGGGGCAAGGGTAAGGAGACTCAAAGGGTGAGATAAGAACAATTTAATAATGGAAATAAAATAAAACTTGAAATAATTATGGTACTAAAAATAATAATGATAATAATGTTAGTAATAAAACATACAAATGAGTGATACCCAGTGCCGTTGCTCACCACCCACCGACCAAGCCCAGCCCATTCCCAGATAACGATCCCGCAGTATTCCTCACCCCTGAGATCTTGCGCTTGCAGACGGACAAACACAAAGTCCTTCAGTGCCAGGGACACAAATGCAACATGGGGATGTTCTCATCGTTTCTCTCCTGACATATCCCAGCTGAACCCAAACCCCAGCGCTGTTCCAGCTGCTGAACAGAACCAGCTCTGGCCCAGCTCACACCAGGACACTGACCCACCCAGGCCAGGAGGAGGGTTTCCCCTTAGGAGGAGCAGGGTGATGGGCTCAGGCGTTGCATCAGCACGTTTTCATCTCCTCAAGGGCAGGAATGGGCTGGCAGCTTCTGTCTCCATTACCTCACCCACTCAGCAAAATCCCTCTTTTTGGAAGGATGGGACTTCACAGCCACAGGCCATGAAATGGTTCCTCAGCTCCGGTCGGTTCCCCTGCCCAGGCTGATCTCAGGTGTGGAGGGACCGGGCTGCCAGCGAGGCCTCAGCATGTGTCCCCACTGGAGCTGACATCTACTCAGCTGAGCACCCACGTTCACCATGTCCCTGGACCTGGTGCTCTTGCAAGGACACCACATGTCATGTCTCCTGGGGGGCTGAATTGCTTTGGGGTCTGTGGCCAGAATGGACCACAACAGGAGAATATTGTGTCCTCAGCTGATTAGCAGCCGGTGTACAGAAGGACCACGTTCTCCATCCCTCCTCTCCCAGGTGTCTGGGCACAGCAAAGCCCTCTCAAAGGATGGGAGCTCTCCATCCTCCCTCCCCAGCTGTCCTAAGCCTGTGCTCTTGCTGTTTTGGAGCCAATCCTGCACTACCCCTCACTGCAATCCCTGAATAAACACCAAACGACAGAGCCAAGGGAGAGGTCCCTTCCCAAAACATTTGTTTAATGCCTTTTTGTGAGTTAACACACCAGAGATCTGTCTAAGGCCAGGGATACCCTGTATAAATATTTTCATTTTACATCTGGAGACATTCAAATAATAGGAACATCATAGAAGGCATTTGGAAAACAAACATTTTAAATGGCACTCCTAAAAACCAGTGAGTAAGCAGCGTGACTCAGCAGAGCTTCCCAACACTTCCCAGAAGAGATGGAAATAAATCCGCTTAATAACTGACAGGTCTTGGAAATGTGCTGAGTGGTTTGTAGTTGCTGCTGGGAGACCTGACTTGCAATCACACCTGAAGACATCACCCTGCCTGCATCAAGCTGTGGCCAGAGGCAACCTGAACTTCAGTCTCAAACGTGGTGGTGACTTTTGGGAAGGATTTGAGCCAGTGCCCCATCACCTGTATAGTCAGATATATGTGTAAGCATCTCTGAAGCCTCTGCCGCGGCGTGTGTTTAACCTTAGTGCCTCAGTTGTGCAGTACATCAAATAACTAGATGTATTTTTGTTCTGGCTTGAGGGTCTTTCAATCCCTTTATGGACAGAAAGGTTCTAGAGAAGGACAAACAGTATCTGACTGTTCACCAACACCAGCTGCTGCTCAGGGCAAGGCCACTGCTGTCTGCGCTGCAGAGAGCGGCTGTGCTGAGCCCCAGCTGTAAAAGGGAAAGACTCTAAAAGAATGCTTATGGGTGAAATGATGTTGATTAATAGAAGTATTATGGTTAAAATGAAAAATTAGAAACAGGTGCTGGGAAATAATACAATAATAATAATTCTTATAAACCACACAACCATGCTACTCTCATTTTGCCCCTTGTATAGTCCTCGCTGTGGTTGGTTTAAAACTCAATCCAGCTGAATCAACGAGAAAAATAGAATTAAGAGACACAGCAATTATATAGGATGAGTGATTAACCTGGAGTAAGTGAATTGTGCAAGATTCCATATTTTAAAATAGACATGAGTTAATTACTATTATGTTAAGTTTTTCTTAGAAGTGCAGAGGTGAGCAGACAGGAAGATTATTCCAGAAGACAAGCAAATCCAGTAACCAGAGTGGGACCAGTGGATTGCAACTTCTGAAAGAGGCACTGAGACGAGAAGAATCAGCTGCGTTTGAAGATCACTGGGGACTTTTTTAGAATTCTAGATTAAGGAGAAATTTGGAACTGAGGGTTTGTAGGAAAACTCCAAGAAACTCTGAAAAGAATACCTGTTCCACAATGTTAAATTTAACTTATATATAGAGAGCCTGATGTTTGCAATGCCTTGGCCACTCACTGAGGTGATGGCTCAACTGAGTTGTCAATAAAGCAAACCTGGAGTTACCCACCAATTGAGTTAAATTCCTTTAACACATCGATGGGCTGAAATCCACCCTTCAGAAGGAGCAGATGGTGGAGTGGAGACAGCCCTCTCCTGACCGACATCCCACCCTGGGTCCAGGAGCTGCCAAGAAGCCCCTTTGCAGGCAGCAGGGAGGTTTTCACCTTCCCAGGGCTCTGCTCCAGCTGTGCTCTTATGACAAATATTTTTGAGCACCTCATCTTTTGTGTTGTTCCACTTTGGCACTTTCCAGGGGCTCCCAGAAAAGCCATCTTCCAACTGGTATCTTATGGGGATGGAGAGCAGCACCCACCTCTCATTAATTCACTGCTAATGTCACAGTCCCGTGGCTGCTTCCCTG
>NW_010336711.1:16337-29792 GCF_000700745.2 Antrostomus carolinensis
CACTGGGGACTTTTTTAGAATTCTAGATTAAGGAGAAATTTGGAACTGAGGGTTTGTAGGAAAACTCCAAGAAACTCTGAAAAGAATACCTGTTCCACAATGTTAAATTTAACTTATATATAGAGAGCCTGATGTTTGCAATGCCTTGGCCACTCACTGAGGTGATGGCTCAACTGAGTTGTCAATAAAGCAAACCTGGAGTTACCCACCAATTGAGTTAAATTCCTTTAACACATCGATGGGCTGAAATCCACCCTTCAGAAGGAGCAGATGGTGGAGTGGAGACAGCCCTCTCCTGACCGACATCCCACCCTGGGTCCAGGAGCTGCCAAGAAGCCCCTTTGCAGGCAGCAGGGAGGTTTTCACCTTCCCAGGGCTCTGCTCCAGCTGTGCTCTTATGACAAATATTTTTGAGCACCTCATCTTTTGTGTTGTTCCACTTTGGCACTTTCCAGGGGCTCCCAGAAAAGCCATCTTCCAACTGGTATCTTATGGGGATGGAGAGCAGCACCCACCTCTCATTAATTCACTGCTAATGTCACAGTCCCGTGGCTGCTTCGCTGTCCCCTGTGTGCTTCCCTGTCACACCACCTCCCTGGCAGCCCTAACTGCGGCTGCATTTGAATAACAAATCTCTCAGGGGAAGGCAGGCAGTCCTTCTTCCAAGGGAACAGTTTTGTTGGGAGTTTTTTTTTCTTCTTCTTCTTCTTTTCAAACTAAAAATACTCCTTGCATCATCCAAAAAACAGTGTCAAACACATAAAGCTTGTAGAGGAAAAATACATCAGTGACAAGAGAGAGCTTGCAAGCAAGGGCTGACCTCCCTACAGCACAGGGTCTGCATTTTCACAGATGAACAGGGATGTTGGGACAGTTTTGGAGGAGGTGGAGATGCTTTTCAAGGGTCTTTTGGAGGACTAGTGTTGTTCATTACTCAGAAATCAAGTCTGAAATGGCAGCTGAAAGCAGAGGCACCAGGAAAAAAAAAAAAAAAACAACAACAAAAAAAGCAGCTCTAAAAGATGGATTTGCACCTGAAGAGGTTGTGCTTTCCACCAGCCAGGGAGCAAACCATGCCAGGAGAATTCATCTGATGAGTTTTTCTCCTGGTGGCTAGCTGAAGAGGAAGGCAATACCCATAATTCAAAAATCACCTTTGGGATATTTCCTGTTTTCACTGATCTTCCTGTAGACAGAAATCCTTAGGTCTCTCTTATCCCTCCACACTTCTAGTGCCCAAAGGGCTCGGTGGCCCTTCAAGAGCGGGTTGTCCCGATCTCTCCTGACAACATGGAGAGAAGAGGGAAAGCACTACAAGCCTGGAATTCCCTTTCCTGGCATCAGTGACCCCTGCCTTGTCCTCTCACTGTGTCTCTCTGGGAAGACTCAGGCACCATCTTCTTTAAAGTCCTCTTTAGGTGGTGAAAGATGTGGTTAGATTACATCTGGAGCTTGGAGTTGGAGAGAGATGACTGTGGTCTCTCTCTTATCAATGAACCTAGGAGACATCTCTTTCCCTCCTCGGTTTTTCTTCAAAACAAAATTAAAAGGCTAATTTTAATTGATGGCATCTGTTCTGGTCAGTGGTTTTATAGGACAGTTAGCTAAAAAGCTAATCTCAGAATTGGGAAGGCGGCATGGACAGCAAGTGTCACCAATCTACAGTGCCTGGCTGATGCCAAGTGCTCACCAAAGAAACAGATCTGAGTGGCTGCATCACTTATTCTCATCTGGCTCACTTAGAAATGGTGCTGAAGTGCATAAAAATATTTTTTATCCCTAAAAATGTTTCTTAAGAACAGGTTTCTGATTGCACCGAGGGACTGGAAGACCAGGTGAACTTATATCCCACCCTGTCCCTTGATTGCTGCCCATTCACCACCAGCCCACAGTGTCCGGGAGAAGCCAAAAAGCAGACCTAGTGTTTACTTCGGAATGAGGATTAAAGCGTTGCCATGCCAACACCATAAATATCATCCTGAAGCAGGACCAATGTGAAAAACATCAAGCTGGCACATCAACCACTCAGCAAGGTGGCACCTTCCAGAGAGCAGCCTTCCACACAACACGTGTTACCAACTTGCTACGCGACTGCCGCCCACTCTCCCCTGCCTCCTTTGGACTCCACTTCACACGGCAGCCTTTTTTCACTCTTTAGGAATTTTAACTAAAAGGAGGTACACTGGAGGAAGTTTGGGGTTTTTAGAGCTCTGTCAGTGATGGATAGTCTTCTGCTGGAAGAAAGGTTAGCTGATGCTGCCTCTGGTTGCAGTGGTCGCCTACAACACCCAGCTGTTTCCACTGCTATTACATTTCTAAGCCATTTCTCTTTGAGTCCCTGCCCCTTCCCTTTTCGTCAGAGCTGGTATCATCTCCCTCCCTCAAAAACTCCAGATTTCTTCCTGCTCACAAGCACCGTGACACGTGTGCAGAAGACTGGGATTGCAACTGTTGTTCATCACCACCACTGCTGCCCTATGACGAGCTGTGGTCTGTGTGCTGCCAGAGCTAAGATCATATTTTAACCCTAAACAAATCACTCATTTTCTGTTCTAATTACCCAGGTTGGAAAGAAGGACAGATGGACAAACTTAACCTAAGAAAAACTCTACATGAAGACTTGGCAACCTCCAACCCGAGAACCTGCTTATTTAATTGGATGGCTCTTCTAGGCCAAATTCTCTCTGCAAGAGCAAGCCATGATGTGTTTATAGCCACGACTCAAGCTCATTTTGTCTCCCTGTCTCCCTCCCCCCCTGCTATCTTTATTAGCAGCATGACTACAGTGAACCAGATATCGGTTCTGGGGTGATCTTTTTTGCTATGTGAAGATCATCTTATGCTATTGACTTGATGACCATGACTTCAGCTTTGCAGGAGCGCAGAGCCAAGCTGTGCTGTTGCTGCTGCAACAAAGAAAATTCTCCCAGGTCTGGTCGTGGGTGTCAGCCGACTTGGCTGAGATCTCTCCTGATGATCACAGAATCATTAAGGTTGGAAAAGACCTCCAAGATCATCCAGTCCAACCATCAACTCATCACCACCATGCCCACTAAACTGTCTCCCTGAGTGCTATATCTACATGTTTCTTGAACATCTCCAGGGATGGTGCCTCCACCACTTCCCTGGGTAGTCTGTCCCAATGTCTGACCACTCTTTTGGAGAAGAAATTTTTCCTAATATCCAACCTGAACCTCCCCTGGCGCAACTTGAGACCATTTCCTCTTGTCCTATCACTGGTTACCTGGGAGAGGAGAGCAACCCCCACCTCTCTACAACCTCCTTTCAGATGAGTGAGTTTGACTCCCCCTAAGAGGTAGAGCAAAGGCATGAAGTAGATCAGGCTCTTTTAGTTGGCGCAAAGGGCCATCAATGTCTTCACGCTTTGCTGTTACTTTACTGTGATCATTTATTAGAGAAAGATTTTGTATTTTCAGGGGCTCAAGGGATTTCTAAAGGAGAGAAATACATTAGTGGGATGTGGAAGTCACAGCTTTTGGTTAGAGAGACTCCAGAATTGGCACAGCAAGACTTGTGGGTCATGCACCATGACCACGGAGGCAGAGCTTACTCTGGGCTTTCCCCTGTTCTTTGCCATCTCCCTTTTTCTCCCACACCCTCATTTCACAGTGATGACTCCCAATACATTGGCCATCTCAGACAGCAACAACAAGCCTTTCTTGAATGAGCCAACCATCTCCCCGGCAACAAGGCAGGCTGTGAAAATAACAAGTACTTTCCTTTCTGTTTGACGTTTCCCACCTCTCAAGAAATGCCCTGCCTTTTATTTTTCTCCACTGCTCAAAACCATGAATGACGGTAACTGAAATGCACCTTGTGGAGGGATGAAGAGGGAGGTGAGTGAGAAAGATGGCTTTGGTCTTCATGGAAAAGAGTGATAGATCTTTACACTTTAGTGAAGGGCAGGTTGAAATATTTGTCTGGCACTCTTAGAGTGATGAACCCAGCAGACCCAGCGGAGCAGGAATTGTTAGATGCATGCTGTGGCCATTGCACGTGGCAACCAAGCAGACTTCAGCTGCAGGTGGACATCCAAATGCTGACACCAGGCAAAAATGGGGTGGCTAATGCCCCTCTTATTCCATTTGCCCTTTCCTCCCACTCCATCCTGCTCCTCTACAAAGCAGTTACACTTCACTGCGGTGAAGTTCCCATCACTCACAAGAGCTGACCAGCAAGGGTTGGTCATATCCTCACTGCAGCAGCAGAAACCCAGGAATTTTGTGTTCATCTCCTAGATCACCCCATTAGCTACCAGTCAGTAACTGGAGGCTTTTGAGCAGCATGGTAGTGCCTGATTAACCTCACCCACCCTCTCTGAAGTGATTAGCAGCTTTTTGGCATTTCTCAGAGAGCCTGGGTCAGGGACACGCAGTAGGAGCCAATTGGCTCCTGCCTGATACCTGCCTGAAAGGAAGTAAAATCCACAAAGATCTTGAGCTGACAAGTAGAAGAAGCCAGTTACAGAGGAGCAGGTCTTACGAAAGATGCTCCTTCCACGCACTCACTGCTCCTTTCCAGTGACTGGAAGGCAGCAGGTGACAGTGGCTTCGTCTCAGGTCCTGTGGCACATGCAGAGGGCACAGGCTGGAGGCACCAGGTTTCTCCATGCACCCCGCTGTTCAGAAGCAGGTCAGATGAAGCTCTGGTGCAGGTGGCCCCTTTGCCAGCTGCCTTGGGTGGGCTGTTCAGTTACACTAAACAGATTTTTTTTTAATATTAATATGAATAGCTTTATATATTTATATAATATTAATATAAATGCTTTAAAATGTCCCAGATCCATCTTTGTCTAGCTCATGGTTCAGGAGTTACACACTGAATGCAACATAAGGTCACCACAGACACATTTTGCTACAAAGCCGGAAAGAAAAAAACTTCCTAACAACATTTTTTAACACTTTAGCAACTTCAAAAGTTTTCCCTTCTATCGTTGAAGCAGACATTTCCAGACTCCTGCTGGGAAGCAAGTTCAATGTGAAGGTCACCACCTGCCACCTTCAGACCCCAAACACTGGACCTGTGACCCTGCCACCTCAGCCACTTGTATCTGAGCCACACGACTGACACTGGGGTTCTCTGTTGAGTAATTTCTGAACAAATTCAGCCTGTTTCTGTCTGGTTTATGCTAATATGGACATACCCTATGTGGGCCAGTGCACTTGCCTGGGCAGGCTCATTGCAGCCTGGGACCACTCCAAGCTGTGGACACCCCCAGACCCCCCAGCTTGGCTGCAGCTCTGGCATTTCACACCAGTGGGATTGTAGGTGCAGCTTCTGAGGTGAGCATTGACCTGCTGAGGAAGAGGTTGGGATTTGGAAGTGGCTCTTCAAATGGACAGATGAAAATCCACCAGTTCCCTGCCCTTCCTGCTTGATCAGATCCAAAGACTTGTCTGACTTCTAGATCCCTGGCTTTCAATCTCCATTTCTCATTTGCTCCACCTGGGTACACCGAAAGGGAAGCAGTGAGGAGCTGCCTTTATTAATCCATTTGCACTTTAGAGAACTGTTTAATCCAGAGGCTGCACATTACAGCCTGACTCTTTCCTGCCTGTTAATCTGATTATACAGGTAAGGACTGAGTAGTGCCCTATGAGCCAGTCTTGAGTAGCCAGACGAAGCTTCTGCCCTTCTTCCTCCATGTAACCCCTTGCCCTTGGCTAGTTGGGGATCCAGACCTTGGGCAATGGTGGCCCTGGAGATGAGGAAGACCCATGGGCACTGGCTACTGCTTCCTCACTGACCACTCCTTTTTCACCTGCCCTCTTGCAACATAAAAATGATCCAACTTTGCACTTGCACAGCTTTTCTGGAGTTTCAGACCAACCTTCCTGGGCTGCGTGTGGAGATAACGTGCCCTGAGCTGGCAGGAGGTACTCCTGCCTCCCTGCACTGAAGGATACGAAACAAGGACCCAGATGCTGCCCACAGACCATGAACCTTTCGTGAGCTGGGCACATCTGCAAGAAAACCTGCTCCCCTGAACCAGGAGCACGTATCAAAGTGAAATCCTACACATAGACTGTTTTGTTCTTAACCTGGGGACAGGTCCTTATCAGCAGAGAGGGTCAGCCAGAACTCGAGCATCTGGTTTTCATCATCTATTTTGTCTTTTTAGCTCCTGTTTCCTACATTGCTCTCACTTTGACTGACAAAGCTAAGAGATTTAGTCTGGAGCCTTTGCCCAGTCTTTCGCTTCTATTAGACTAAATACTGGAGGTGTAATTATGGGCAGGAGAAAAATGAGAACAGCGAGAGAGGATTTGGTTATTTACCTCAATAACAAAAGCACAAATCATTTGCATTTATTAAGTAGAGGAGAGATTTTTTTTTTTGCTCTGAACATTGTCAGGGTGCCATTTGGAAGGGATACAGAGGCAGATGCATCTCCCATGAAGTCAGGGTGGGGGAAGCTGTAATAACCAAGAAATCCCTGGGGGAAACCTGTCCTGGGTCTCTGTCCCCTCCTTCCCTGCTGCTGAATCAGGCTCGAGCAGCCCCGGCTCCCCTTGCCAAGCTCCCTTCTCTTGGGGGCTTAAGTGACGAGTAGGGGAAAATCCCCCCACTAAAAGATTTGCATTGGAAACCCTTGGTTGAGGAAGGACTTTTAAAATAGAAAAGCTTTGCTTCAAAAGGGATGAACCATGTAGCATAATACTCAACAAATCGCCTGTTTAATGGCCTCTCTTTACAGCAGCTGTGCATTAATAACAAAGGCGGGGAGGCAGAAGCCATGCGCTGCTTTGTAAGATTAAAATAAACTCTTTCATGCTAATACCAGCAACTTTCTGGGGAGGTTGACTAAGAGAAAGGAGCAAGTGGAAGACCATGGCCTGAGAGACTTGGTTTCTTTCCCTGTCGTCTACTGCTGGATGAAGGAATTTTAATCCCATCTACAAAGGGAGAAGATCCTCTGAATCAGCCCTCCCAGACCATTGTTTGGTTTGCAGTGGTTTGTTGCAGGCTTGTCTGTACACAGTCAGCATGACACCATCTCAAGGCAGGAGTAATTCCTCCAGGACTACATACTTAGGGGAAATGAGAGCTTAATCCAACTTGCTTTTTGCTTTGCAAGGTGTAACTCAGGATCCCTACTGCCATAAAGCATAAATTGAAACAAGAGTGGTTCACACCAGATAGAAGAAACATTTTCAGGATGGTGAAACCCTGGCCCAGGTTGCCCAGAGAGGTGGTAGAAGCTCCATTCCTGGAAACATTCCAGGTCAGGTTGGACGGGGTTCTGAGTGACCTGATCTGGTTGAAGATGTCCCTGATCACTGCAGGGGGTTGGACTGGATGGCCTTGAAAAGTCCCTTCCCACCCAAACCATTCTGTGATTCCATGAGAGCAGTAAAGCAGTGGATCAGTTTGCCCAAAGAAGGGTGTACAGTCTCCATCCTTGAAGGACTTTGGACCCAACTGGATAAAGCCCTGAGCAACCTGGTTTGACCTCAGCGTTGACCATGTTTGAGCAGGAGGTTAGGCTAGACACCTCCTGAGTTCCATTCCAGCCCAAGTCGTCGTATGATCCTAGGAACTTTTGACATCTTTTCCATAGGAATATGAGTGGACGCGACATTTTGTGCAGCTCAATACTCCATCTCTCATTCCTGGCAGTCCTGCTAACAGCTCTCCCCCTCCACATCCTGTACTTTGCCAGGCCTGGCACTAAAGCAGTGCAGAGTTTCCCTCCTCAAATTAGGATTTCAGGCATTAAAAAAAAATAAAAAATAAAAAAAAATTACATTTTAAAGCTGTCTGCCACAGACTATTTATCAGACATGGAGAACGATTTGTTTCTGTTTTCCTGGGCATAGGTTTTTAGCTGAGACAAGTTACATTGCCTTGCTGAGAGCTGAGTCACCGAGTAATCAACAGATTAATGTATTCAGTTCGAAAGCCATCAGCATTAGTTCTCGGCAAGCTCACAAGAACTCCATTATGGTATCATCTCTACATTTGGGATGGAAATGTCTCCAGGATTTAGAGTTCCTGTGGGAAAAGTCCCTAGATGCAAAGAAATCAAAATACTCCTTGGGAGAAATAGGGTCCCTCTTCATACAGTAACACCACAGCAGGATTTTGGCATCCTTTCTAGTGAATGCTTTTATTATCAGCCCTCAGATAAGGAGTTTGGGGTATGTCATATATCTGTCATTTGATAGCTACCTAAAAATATCTATGACACTCAGTGGCATATAGGACTTTGCCTTTACCATGTCTTTAATCTGAAATTATTTTATTTCCAGTGAAACCAAGTAGTTTTACTTTCTCTTGGATGGCAGCATGCAAAAAGGAGGGTCTTGACTTCTCTAGGGCTCTGAGTTTCTCTCTGTGGGCTTGGTCTGAGCCAGAAATGCAAAAAGGAAAGGCAGAGGCTGGCAGGGGCACCTCACAGAGGAGCCACTGTTTAAAAATAGGGAGCTGGTTAAAGTCAGAGCAGAGCAGCAACTGTAAAAGGACAGGCTGGCTTAGGTGTGCGGCATGGCAAGGCTGACAGACATCACAGGGTTATTCTGATAATCCACATGCCAACGTGGCCCTGTCCATACAAACTTCACTGAAGTAACACAACCTCTTGTTTGGAAGTGAAATTGCTGTTTGGGTACACTTTGAATGGGGGATGTGTGAGTAAAAGCCAGCTAAGCCCTTGCAAAAGTCAAGTTAATTCTCAAAGCTTCCTTCTGTTCGCAGGCTGGTGGAAGGGATTGGAACAGCAACAAGGCTTCTCCTCAAGACACCTCTCCTCACAACCTGTGTGTCCAGCACACTCACAGCAGACAGGACACATATTCTCACTGGTTCCCCAAGTCTGTCAGTACCTCTGTCCCTAGATAACAGAATTTTTTTTGGTACTGGCCTGGCTAGTGTTAGAGCATAAGAGATTGTGGGTGTTGTGACACTGAGGTCCCCAGCGCTACACTTCCTAGCGCAGGTGTACCAATGGCACGTCATATGCAATTGTGCCAATGCCTCTGTCCATTGCACCAACTGCACGTTCCCTGGAAATACAACAGTGAGGAAAATCATCCTCCCTCCCTCCTTTTCCCTCCAAGGTATTCAGATGGTGCAAACACCTCCTGTTTATGCTCTGGAGTCTCCAGGTGCTCGGTTCCCCATACCCCAGCAGTGCTGATTTTCACTTACCCGCCGTTCCTTATCACCGTACTCGATGCCCAAGGTATCCATGGCACGTACAATAGCTGCCAGCGACTGTATAGTGTTGCTGTAGACCACTGGCTTGTACTGCTTCACGTCTTCTCCAGAGAAGCCATCCTCATGGATGATCCTGAAGAAAATGCAAAGGACAAAAACCTCTTGAGAATGTCATTTCAATGGGGGAGATGTTCAAAAGAGAGCTGTGCTCTTTTGAAGAGCACATCTGCTGGTTCGCCTCATTTAATTTAGTCAGCACTTCTTTTTAAACCTTTCTGGTCGGTCACCACCAGTGTGTCTGAGAATCAGCATCCCTTTTGCTCTCTCAAAGAGCTTTTGTGCAGGGTTGGTGCATATGGTACCTCCTTCCCAAATTAACCACAATGCCAGAGCCCAGAGTGCCTCGTGTTTGCGTGCAGGGAGGTTTTCAGCTCCTAATTATCTTTCCTGTCAAGGTCTATGGAAGTATGTTCAATGCTTCCAGTGACCATCAGATCAGATTTTAACCACTGAAACAATTGGTAGAAAACCTTAGTTCTTGTCTAGTCCTTTTCATAGTAACTCCTGGAGTGCCTTACAAAACAAAGCAGAGTCCAAAAACCCCTGTACACATGGGGACACAGGTATGGATGGGGGAGGAGACTTGGTTGTGTAGCACTTCAGGGATTTACAACCCTTCACACCCCCTTCTTCCTCCTTTAAAAGCAGTGCTGGAAGTTTTTCCGCATGTTATCTCATCCCTTCCTGAAGCAATGTGGGCATGAGACCCGCAATCCCATCAGCTCTGCATGCTGGATGCTCTGTGCTTTAGTCTAAAAACTTTGTGAAAGGAGCTATTTGATGGAGCACGTTCTCACAGTCCCTTGCTCAGGTCAGAAGACTGACTCCTATAATTTCTTCATCTCTAAGTAGCTCAAGAACTAAGCCCGGGTGTGTCTAGCAAACAGCCAGGATTTGCAGAGCTAATTGTGTTTGACAATAATTCTTCCCAGTGAAGACATACGTTATGATCCTGTCTCTTAAATATTGCAGAGAGGATGATCTGCTTAGCCGAAATGAAGTCCGTGCTTGCTCATCCTCAGATCTCACTGGACAACAGAGAGTCCTTTGGTAACAGACCTGGTCACTGATCAAACCCAGCACTCTGTCTATAACAGGATTTTTGTTTCCTTTTTATTTTTTTCCTAAGTCAGATAGACACAAACCAAGGGCCTGCCCAGCGCTGGCATCCCCCCGGGGAGAGGGAGCACTGGCGGGGATCATGGTGAGCTTGCAATAGATCCAGCGCTGGGATGGCCGTGGGGAGCAGGGCTGGATGCCAGCCCCGTGTTATTAACAGATGACTACATGAAGAACAAGGCTGATAGAGACACGCTGACAAAGGCACACATCTACTCCCTGTGATGTGAAGCTAAGGGAAAGGTTTTTTGACACAAAAACGACTGACTTTCTGCTCTCCCCACCGCAACCTTCACTCACTCATCACTGAGCACTGAGCTCCTGGAAGGAGCTGCTCCAACGCCCTGGAAAAATCTGACTGCAAGCAAAGACAGCCTAAGACAGGCTGTATTCAAATTAATTGGTGACCCCAAAATTTTAAAGCTACTGATCCGAGGGCATAGCCCCCTACTCAGGTACCCCAGCTCCAAGAAGGGGGAATGGTGCTGGAAACAACCTTACAAAAACAATTTGTAAGATTTTTTTCTATAGCTAGTTCTGATTTTAATGAAGCAAATGTGATGGGCAATAGCAGAGCTTGTACTCTGTAGTTTTTATTTTGTGTGAATCCAGCACTTGGAATAGCAGCATTTGAGTGATGGGGAAGGAGAGGGGCCAGCAGTGTCGGCACTGGATCTCATGGATCATTTACTGTTACTCAGACAAGTTGCTGAATTTCTGGGAAATGTGTTCTTTGTGAAAAGTTGCAGTCAAACCTGAAGAATTATGGCTGGCAGAAAGCACAAGGACCTGCATCAATCCTGTCTGAATTCAAGAGAGACCGTGCAGCACCCGTTCCTCCCAGCTAAGAGCACGGGAGCAAGAAGCTGGGCAGAGCAAGGTCCCGTGGGAGGCAGGTAGGAGGTTTGCAAAAGCATCCCCAGAAATTCATTCTTTCGGGTTGGTTGGCTTGGAGTTGGGTTTTGGGGCAGAGGGTACTCACTCAATGTTGGTTCTGGGGCAACTAAGAGAAGGAAATGTGAGAGACGGATAAGAAAGGGGTGAGAAGAGGATGGGCACGAGGGGCAGTGTAAGTGCTGCAAGATGACGCAGCTTAAATGTGTTTGGCCCAGCGCTGACCATGCTGGTGGAGATGGACATGGAGATGGTAGTGGTGCCCACACCTCTGCCTGGCTTTGTTGCACTGACAGACATCAATGGGGCACTTGATATGGCAAAAAGGGGGCTGAACATCTGGATGGGGAAAGAGGTGAGCTTTGGTCTCCAGAGTTTAAACCATCTCCGGCCTTGTGCCATTAAGCTGTTGCCTGATATTTTCACTTCTAAATACTCAGTTTTTCTAAATACTCCAAGCCAGTAAGCTCCCTATCATCAAATAACACGGCTCCTTGTGCTGAAGGAGCAGAATTAAGTGTTGGAGGGTGGGTCTGAGATCTCTCAGAACATACTGCTGGCTGGGTAACACCACTCAAAGCACAGACACAAAAGTGATACTTTTAAAGGGGAAAGAAAAGGGTGTAGAGAAAAAACCGCCCACAATTTCACATTGTTCTGTGAAATCTCTTCGGGAAGGCAGCCACGGCCACAGCGAGTGACAGCAGCACTGCAGATGCCAGTATTGAAGTTTTGCTGTAGGAAATACCTATGGATAAATCAATCATGCACATTACCTAATATATGAGCGAGCACATCCCCACTGACTAGCACCGTTCCAAAGCCTGCTAGGACACCAGGAACTGGTTTATTGTCTTCTACGCTTCTAGCAAATGTTTCTCCTCTTGCTTGCCTTGGCGATCTGATGGCTGAACTTCCATGGCAGCTTTTTTCTATAGTCCTTTGGAAATGTTCATGCTGCTGCTCACCCATTTGGGATACACCTTTCTTCTTGTCTGTTATTGTGCTTTACTGCCTGGAGGACATCTCAAGCTCCAACAACACTCAGGGGAGGTATATTGTTATGGGGGATGGCTTGAGCCAGCTTGTGTGCCCCAGGACACAAGAAGCAGTGGGGTTTGGATAGTGGGACCGTTAAAAATACACAGTAGGAAGTGTGGGAACTACTAGAAATGAGCAGCATGTCAAGACTAGGAAGTCTTGAAAGGTTCAGACAGGGTGGGCTACTCCTTAAGCAACCCACAAATTAATGGGAACAGAATTTTCAGCACTAAAAATGTGAATCCTCTGTTTTCTAAATGACTCGTGTTTTTTCTTGTGTCTGAAATACAACGGAAACTGCTGCAGGCAGGTTCCTCTTTGCCACACCAAAGCCAGCTCTCTCCAAGGCAAAGGAAGAAAAAGGATTTAAGAAGAACCCCAGGGCTGTGAAGGAGAGGAGGGGACAATGCTGTAATTTTTTAAAGCAATTCCGAGCAATTAAACAGCCATTTCATTCACCAAGTGCCTAATGAAACGCTGTGCTCAATGGAATGGTGAGAGACAACTGAAGCAACCTGATTGTCTCCTGTACCTATTAACGCTGGCTCCCTATCCCTCAGCTGCTAACAGCAAAACCCATATGTTGGCACCTTATGTTGTCATCCTCATTTTCCAATGGCATTAACAGACAGGTATTTGCTGGAGAAAATGGTTCCACTGCAAATCAGATCTTCTGCCATCCCCCAGCAAGTCATTAATCCTGAAGAAGCGCCCAGTGCCTCAGCGATTATCGCTTAATTACAAAATAAATGAAATACTTGGAAAGAGGGGGTGCATTCTGCGTAGCAGCTTGCCTTGGCTTCCGTTCAACAAAGCACTTAGATGCCTTCAGCCTTTCACTACAAAGTGAACGTATCAAAAAGGCAAAGCCAAAGATCATTTTGCCGTACATCGCTGCTACGCGCTGCCCCGGTGCCCGTGAAACGGCCGCTTTGAACAGAGCACGCGACAGCTCCGGCACGGCGGGGCTGGATCTCAGCCTGAGCTGAGCCCAGCAAGGAGCCACTTTGTCTAGGTCACTCCTGGGGGAATACTTGTCCATCTATCCCAAAAACCTCCTGGAGCAGAGCCTACAGTTTCCCTGCCTCCCCGCTCCAGTCCCAAAGATATTCCGGTGCCTTCCTTCCAGCCCTTCCAACCTAAGTAGGGTTTAGTAACTGC
>NW_010336711.1:29818-36688 GCF_000700745.2 Antrostomus carolinensis
TACACCTTCTGCAGCTGGATCTGCCTTCTTCTGGTTCAGCCTGGAGAACAGAAAGCTCCAGGGAGACCTTCTAGTGGCCTCCCAGTACCTGAAGAGGCTCCAGGAAGGCTGGGGTGGGACTCTGGCCAAGGGTAGGGAGTGACAGAACAAGGGGTGATGGCTTGAAAGTGGAAGAGGGGAGGTTTAGATGTGATATTAGGAAGAAATTCTTGGCTGTGAGGGTGGTGAGACACTGACCCAGGCTGGCCAGAGAAGCTGTGGCTGCTCCTCCCTGGAAGTGTTGAAGGCCAGGCTGGATGAGTCTTTGAGCAACCTGGTCTAGTGGAAGGTGTCCCTGCTGATGGCAGGGGGGTGGAACTGGATGAGCTCTAAGGTCCCTTCCAACACAGACCATTCCATGATTCTATGATTCTTGAGGCACAGTGCCCCTGACTACCCTTAGTCTTCACTACTTTAACCTGCCAGGATCACGTTAAGCTGTATAGCTTATCCTCTGATGTGCTGAAGTGCCTCTCCCAGCTCCACATTGCTGCCAGGTGTAATTACCTATTTTCATCCAGGTCATTGATGAAAATTTTGAAAGAAATCAACCCAGACTGCTGCAGAGTCCTGGTCAACAGAGTCCTCTGCTCTGACCACGAGTCACTGGTAACTGTATTTGGGAATGGGTTGTGCTACTCATCCATTTCTGTGTATGATCTGAAGTAATTTTACCTAGACTGTTTTTCCAGGTCAAGTGGGACTGTATCAAACCCTTCCCAAGATATGGCACCAAGTATTCCTCTCCTATTTCTGCCGTGAAATCAAATGAGATTAGTTTAACATGCCTCATTTTTGTATAATCCATGCTGGATGTCACTCATCTCCCTTTTTATCACCTAGGTGCTTGCAAATTGTTTGATTGATAGTTCAATTCTCTTGAAAGCTTCTAGAAGTTGGCTGGTCTATAATTCTTACTCCTCTTTTCTCTCTCTATATTTAGAGATAGATGCCATGTTTACATTTTTTCCCTGTCTTCTGGTACCTCACCTGCCCTCCAAGAGCTCTCAAGAAGTGTTTGTATTTCTGAGATGGCGCCAGCAGAGCCTGTGGGTACGTAGCAAGAAGTTCCTTAAACACAGCTGGTGTGAAGACATTTAATCCTCCAAAACTTGTCCTTCTTGTGCCAGAGGGACACAGATGCAGTGCTCAGCAGTGGAGCCTGTTGTGGACACCCCTCCTCCCCCAACGCTCGGTATCCTCCATCCCTTTCATGCAGGTTCTCCTTTCCTGACCAACACATCCCTGTCTCATCTCCTGCACTCTGTCATCACTCTAAAACCTTGAGCCAATTCCTCTGAAATGTTTCCTGATAAATTCAGAGAACTTTGTGTGGCTTCAAACTGTCTGCATCACTGTAAAAGACAATACGTAGGGACTTCCAATTGCCTACCAGAGAGAATAAATCCCATACTGGTTTTGTTTTACCTCAGGTGATTTACTTTCAATCAGCAAGATGTTTCCAGCTGAATGAAGTTTTCCCATATCAATGCACATCCCTAAAATTACAGTGATTTGCTTGAATAAAACCAGGCAAGAAATCACCAGGGGATTATTACACTTGAAGTGTGTTGCAAGCAAATACATTGCAAATGAACTGCCCGGTCCTCACTCCCCACCTTCATCTGGACAAATTAAGGTACTTCAAGGTCAGTGCACAGCTTTCCTGCAGAGCCTTGTGCCACAGCGATGAGTTTCACCTTTTGGGGCTGTAGGATGCTGACCTGGTTTCAGCTGGCAGTGGTACCCCCTGCAGCACCCGTGACCTTAGCTTGGATGGTTGTGTGCTGACCGCAGCAGTTCCTGCCGCGTCAGGAAAGCTCAGGTCTCCTGAGTGCTCTGTGTGGGGACCTCCTGAAGTTCACATGGACAACTTGTGCAGGGAAAACCTCCCAGCTGATACAAAAAGCATGAGATGCTGCAGGGTGCAAAGTGCAACCTGAAAGGAGGGTGGAGAGAGGTGGGGGTGGGTCTGTTCAACCAAGGAACAAGGGACAGGACAAGAGGAAATGGCCTCAAGTTGCACCAAGGGCAGTTGAGATGGGATGTGAGGAAGAATTTATTTGCTGAAAGGGTTCTGAGGCATTGGAAGGGGTTGCCCAGGGCAGTGGTGGAGTCCCCATCCCTGGAGGGATTGAAGAGTCGTGTAGACACAGTGCTGAGGGACGTAGGTTAGTTGGGGACTTGTCAGTGTTGGGTTCGTGGTTGGACTCGATGATCTCAAAGGTCTTTCCCAATCGAGGCAATTCTGGGATTCTGTGCTGCTTGCAGCTGCAGGAGATCACTGGGGCTGTGGCATGAGTGGGACAACTGGGCTTTTGCCCACTGAGGCATGTGTGCTCAGGCTGCTGAAGCTCCCATTCATACCTTTGTGTTTAGGGTATAGACTGATCCAAGGTGGATTTTACATGAAGAATTTTGGAATGAGCACACATACAAATCTACTTTTGCTCAGCAAATGTTTCTGATTTTTTTCCCAGAACCAAGCAGGTTATCCTGGTGAGGCTGGGCAGATCCTGAGTCACAAGAAAAAAACACAACCTAATATTGAAGAAAACTCTGTCAGCTTTATTTGCGAATAGGGAAAAATAATAATGCAAAAATCTGACTTCAATATATAGGGAAGGAGTGGATAAAAATTGGATGGAAAAATCCTCTGCTAGAAGTAATCAGCTACTTTTTATTTTTATCTTGATATGAGGTTAAAAAGTTTGTTTACAGAGGAGTTATGAAGCTAAATTCCAGTCATTCTCTTCTCACTCATTTAATATCCCAAAATGCGATTAAAAACTCCTGGATTATGTTAAACTGAATCAACGCAGATGCCCATGACCTTGTGTTTCAAAGACTGCAAAGGCACAGTTCAGACCTCTGTGACAGGGTGCAAATCTCTCCAACCTCTCGTTCTTCTTCCCCTCTGGCTGTGCCTGAATGACACGTTGTACACCCTGTTCCCACAAGAAATTCTCTGAGATGGAGATTAAGATGACTCTTTGCCTACATGCCCGCTTTTTTTGAAAAGAAAAACCATTTCCTTAGTCAGGGTCATCTAAAAACTGCAAATGGAGCTCATTTTTAAAAAGTATAATTTTTTCAACCTGGATTTTTAACATCAGTCCAAAAAAATACTGATGGAGCTCTGTGATAGACTCCCAGCTGGGGGAAATCTCCTTTCTGGAGGAAATACCTTTGGGTCACTCCAAACTGAATTCTTACCACCAAAGTATTTCTTGCATGCAAAGAGGTTATTCTAACAAACCATCTGGTTCATGTTAAAAAATAAGTGAATCCATCAGGCGATTGAAATGCTGCCAAAATCTATAGCCTTGGAAATGGCCGAGCTTATTCCAATCAATCGCAAAATTTTCATGGACCTGTACAGTGCAGAAACGTTCTTGCTCTTATAAGGTGCTAAATTTGTCCCTAATATAAATGCCTGTAAGTAATTCTGAGGCCTTCAGGAGGTCTGGTTGAAGCTTGGCATGTGCTCCTGTGCCTTAACTGCCGGCCAAAAAGCTACTAAATGATGTTAGAAGAACATCTCATGTCTGCTCAGAAGTGGATGTCGCTACCATCTTCTTTTTTGCCTGTAGACGAGCAGCTTTTCAGCTAACGATGATTGGCTTCTAAACACGTAGGGGCCAGACACCACATCTTCCTGAAAACCTTTTATTTCAGCGTGTTTTCAGGTGTATAAAATATATATAAAATAAATTCTCACTTGCCAGTTTAATACAGACCAAAACTAGAAACTAATACACTACAGAAAACTCCCAGTGTGGTGCTGTGTCCCTGCAGTCCTGTGCCTTTTTTGAAGTAGCTCTTAGTCTTTTTTTAATTATTATTTTTTTAAATTGAGTTTTACATCAATTTGCTTAATTTGGGCTTTGGGCTGTCTGGAGGGGTGATCCCCACTTGGGTTGCAGGCTGTAGTTCAGAGAAGAGATGAATTCTTGGCCTGCATGCTCAGTTCCCTGCCACGTGTCCCTCCTCAGACTGGGGTGCTGGTTTTTGTACCTCCATTTGGGAGGCACCACTGAACCTTTCCATGTTCTCTCTGGGAGGACAGTGTCAGTATTTACATTTTCTAACAGGAAGCAGCGGAGTGAAATACTCTGGTTTTAAAGTGTGTGTATGAAACAAGTTTAAGAGCATAAACAGTCTGGAAATAATTAATTACTGTTGATAAATGAAAGACACCATGGCTGATATTTCAAAAGAAGGCAAGGCTGGGCAGGCAGAGCAAATCCAGCTGCTGTGCTGGGACTGCACCTCAACTCAGCAGGGACACAGTCATCCTTTGGGATCCAACAACACAAAGTCAGGAACATGCAGCATCCCCTGACTTACACCTGAGGATAAGTATTGAGGGAACTGGAGTTGTTGGGCCTGGAGAAAAGGAGGCTGAGGGGAGACCTTGTGGCTCTGTCCAAGTCCCTGAAAGGAGGGTGGAGAGAGGTGGGGGTGGGTCTGTTCAACCAAGGACCAAGTGACAGGACAAGAGGAAATGGCCTCAAGTTGTGCCCAGGGCAGTTGAGATTGGATGTGAGGAAGAATTTATTTGCTGAAAGGGTTCTGAGGCATTGGAAGGGGTTGCCCAGGGCAGTGGTGGAGTCCCCATCCCTGGAGGGATTGAAGATAAGTGTAGACATAGTGCTGAGGGACATGGGTTAGTCGGGGACTTGTCAGTGTTGGGTTCATGGTTGGACTCGATGATCTCAAAGGGCTTTTCCAATTGAGACAATTCTGGGATTCTGTGATTGCCCACACTGAGCCCAACTGTGCCCAGAGTCACCCTTGAAGTGGTTTTACCCACCCAAGTCACCCTACTGATAGTCCTATTCCTACAGAAGCCACTGGCCACTGGTCCCCAGAGGGTCCCAGTACCTGGACACACTATGCTGCTCCCAAGTGCTAATGAGAATAGAAATGAGCAGCTTGATTACAGGGAGGCACTGGTTCCTGTGAGGGTCACGGGCTGGTGGGGGTACACTGGTGAGGACACCCACACTGAGGACCTGACCCCCAGTGCTAGCTCAGTACCCAAACCAAACCTCAGACCTTTCCCTAAAGCAGAGACAGGGGATAGGGGTGCAGTCAGGGGGAAAAAACCTCATCGGGCTTGCTGATTCAGAACCAGTACCACAAACACTCATTTCTCACTGCCCCAAACCAGTTCCTTCCATTCCCAAAAGCCAAATCCACCCAGATGTGCCCAAAGGCACAAGCAGGGACACAGGCAGGGGCTGTCCCAGACCCCCACCTCCCACACCACACAGGGAGCAGTGCAGACCTGGGTTCCACACAATGTCAGGCCACTGGCATAGTTTATTTTACTAAAATTTGCAGTTGTGTAACTTTGATAACGTGCCCTCTCCTGAGGCCTTTAATATTAAGATCAAATATTGAATACCCTACATGCACCTAATTAGCTTTAATATGCATCCTGCTCGGCTCAGTAAGAACAGCAAAGACACATAGTCAAAACCAATTAGATTGGAATTTTTTTTTCCATTTAAAAAAAAAAAGAAAGCAGCCAGCTGGACTAGCCAGATTCCTGCAGCAGCATTTGCATTAGATGAGATTGCATTTTTCTGTGGAAAAAGCCTCGGAGCCAAAAGAGTTTCAAATAGCACCAGTGGAAGCTGACAGCTGCGTTCTTCTCTGCGAGTTCCCCAATCATAATTCAGCCAAGGAAAAAGGGTTCCTGCTCCCAGTGACTTATCTTCTGATCCTATCCAATGTGCTACATCCTCAATCTACTTCGGCCACGCTCTGCCCGAGACCAATGAGATCCACCCCCGCTCCCCATGGAAAAAAAAATCCACCGGCCCGGTGATGACCCACATGAGAGAATTCTCATTAATTCCTCGGCAATGTTACATAAGGTCATTTAGTTGAATTAAAATTATTGGGATTAATCCTCTTAAATGTTCTCTTAGATGCAAGAGGGATCCAACTGCAGCTGGATCATCCCACAGCTGGTTCTAGAAAGTCAAAACAGTGTTTTAAAGCCCCGTAATGGTTTTGTTAAATTCATCTCCTGAACAAGGACACAAAGCAGCTTTTTATGGCTTTTTTAGATCACTTACAACTTCTGTAAGCTGTCATTAACTATCATCAAAGCCTGAAAAATGAGGCAAATGGGTTCAATGTCAGTTTTACTGCCCAAACCTAAATAATATTTTTGGTTTCCCATCTGCCTCATCTGAAGTGTTTTGATAGCTGGAAGGTGACTTTGCCTTTCAAAACCTTTCAGATGTTGCTCTCCACAACCAAGTATTTTGTGGACAACAGAGGAAACAAGGGACGTACACAGGCTCTTCATCGCCCCGTGCACTTCATCCTCACCATCAAGTACCACCACCAAACCCCACAGTAAGAACAGAGCAACCTTGTGTATTTTACTCAGATATTAAGGGTCCGTGCATGACTTCTCTCAGAGTTTCAAGGCAAGGCTTTGGTAGGATGTACCCAGTCGCTGGTGATAAGCCTGGCTTCCAAAGCTCTGCTGAAATCCACTGGGATCCAGTTCCCCCCCCCACACACTGTGTCTAGAGCTGCTCTTGGCACAGCTGAGATATTTTTCTGGGTGTCCTAGCTCTACTATCGCTCATTAGGAATCGTGTGCTGTCATGAAAACACTCAGCTAAAATAAAAAAATGCTTTAAAGCAACTTTGCTTTTTTTTGGAATATCAAATCTAGCAGCAACTGTCTTTCTGAAGCAATAATTGATGTGTTTGATTAGCTCTGGTAGCAGATCTGGGTGGGGGGGGGTTCAGTACTTTTGATGTTTTAACATGTTAAGCTGACAAGGAATCAATTCTGGA